>NC_141862.1:3244794-3544794 GCF_024713525.1 Acromyrmex echinatior | reverse complement strand
ACTGTTTTGTTCCCTGTTCTTTTTATTGTGCAGAGCCCCTTACCGTGCTGCATGTAATAAAAAGGAAAAGAAGCAAGCAACACAGTTTGCGCGATTCCTATAGTTACTTAGTTAGTTTCTGTATCATGTACCGCGTACCGTGCTACATGTAATCGCATCCTAAGATCAGAGGGTCGATTCTGTATCTTCAAACAAAGTAATAATTACAAAAGTAAGCAAATTTACTAGATGTTGACCAATGAAATAATCAGTATTCTAGTAAATTTGTTCACTTTTATAATTTTCACTTCATTTCAAGATACAGAATCGATCCCCAGAATACGATTAGGTTAAGAAATTTTTTGAAATGCATAGTTCCCACCGAGAGTTTAATCCGAATCAAAATGTAAGAACCAACTACAGTCGAGTATTCCCTGTTACTCCCCTGTAAGGCATTTTAAAAGTATCCGCCATTTTTACTCCTTTCCCCACTCCTTGGTCTGTTCCCACTCTGCCGCTGAGCTCTGTTCACGCGTGATGCGTGCTGCATTATTTATCTTTGTTATTTATCGAATATTTATAGCTTTTAAACTGTTGGAAATTTTGTAGTTTCGTATTTCTGCATTTCGAAATTTTACCATAAAACTAAGAGATGAAAAAAAGAATATAAAAAAACTGAAATATTATATATTAATAAAGGCAAAAAATTTATAAAATACCTTGTTGCGTTACAGTAAACTGTATCAATCAGAAAAAGGTATTCGATTATTTAAATTTCCTGCGGATAATATTCGTCGATAACTTGCGTGTATTGTTGTAAAATAAATGCATGACTTGTGAATAAACATCACTACACTTCCTCGCAGATGAGAAATTTCAATCCTTTTCTTCAAATTGTCATATATATTTGGCACCTTATCTAGAAATAACCTGAACGCCAGACATTCTTTCTGCACTAATATTACGATGTTCAACTGATTTTGAGAACAAAAATGGAATGAAATGAGCTACAAAATTTCAAGCAAATAGAAATTATAACCTGTAATGACCATAACCCATCACAACTCAGTGATGGAATGGAAACAGAGCAAAGAGTCGGAAAAGGAATAAAAATGGTGAACGCGAATACCTACGTTTCTAATGCTTTAGTTACGGTCGAACGGCAGGGGAAGGTTCGATTTAGTTGGTTGGTTCTGATCCGGATTAAACCTTCGGTGAAAACTAGGCCAATGAGTACCACTGGTCGGTCGGATTGGAAATCCGACGATTCGTCGTAAACACTTTGGATGTTTAAAAATCTCTCACATATGTACATCTGTAGAATGTAACTATCAAGTTTTGCCATCGGTATTGCACTAATTTTATGATTTATTAGACGTTTTTTCAGTAGACGTATTTATGCATTTAGAATTCAATAATATACTCAATTTTTCTTTAAAATTGTGATTTCAGTGTTATCGTCAAAGTTTGATTATCAACAGAGATGATAACTGCAGAGAAAAAATTATAATTTTTCTGCAATATATAGGATATTATAGTTTTACAAGTGCATATTTATATAATATATGGAATATTTATGTAATAAAAAATCATGAATTTAATAATGCATGAGCCAAATATTTATGTTAATAATAACAAATTTATATCAATTGTCGATAATGCGTTTTTTAATTATCTCCTTCCCAGGTAGCAAACACATGTCATTTTGATGTCAAATTTTAGTCATTTACTGACCATAAATGACGTCTTAATGACGTCTGAATGACGGTCGAATGTCGCAGACTATTGACGCGGGAATGTCATTTTGATGTCATGTTAGGACGTTTTTAAATAGTATTATATAGGATTTCAGCATAGGTAGCAAGTTGATAGGCGTTCGTCATTTTGATTCACATTAAAATGACGAATAAATGACTCAACACAATGGCCATATCTAAATCGTGATACGGTCGTAGTTGTGAGTCACTGCACAATCTCAAAATATTGTGCGTTGATCTACGACTATAATTGACGTTTTACGACTCAGTTACGATCTATCATTGTGTTGAGGTTCATATAGCTAGCAATGCTGGCATTATTAGTTGTCATTTTAACGTAAAAATGACAAACGCCATCAGCTTGCGATCTGTGATTATATGACATATTAATTAACACAAAAGTAAATAATAATTTACAGCCAAAATTTATATTAAAGGATTTTATAACAATTACATATATAAATTGTATGTGTGTACCCTAAAGAAATTTTCCACGTCAGTGCCACGAATGTCACAATACTGACCAGCGCCATGATACTTTGCTACTGTTTTGCACGTCATAACTTCATAAAAAAATTTGACATGGTCCATAAAAGATCTAATCTTGTGCCTGATATGGATCTGATATGAAAATAGGTTAGCATTCGCAATAAAATTTATTAAATAGTCTAACGTAGTCCATGTCAGACCCAGAGTCGATTCTGTATTTTCAAACGAGATGAAAATTACAAAAGTGAACAAATTTATTAAGTGTTGACCAATGAAATTATCAGTATTCTAATAAATTCGCTCACTTTTGTAATTTTCACCTCAAGATACAGAATCGATTCCAAGGCGCCTCATATAAAAATATGACCGTAGCGCTTAAGCGCATCGCAGTATTTCATGGCTGTGGCCTAATTTCCATTGAAGGTTTAAACTGGATTAGAATGTAAGAATCAACTAATTACAGTCGAGCATTCCCTAGTTGTTAGACTGTAACAGGGGTATACTCGAGTAATTGGTTGGTTCTTACATTTTGATCCGGTTTAAACCTTCGGTGGAATTTAGGCCTGTGACGGATTTTCTAATCTAAATAGTCATGAACTTGATTAATAATCTATGATTAATATTGGGTCATCTAAAAAGTATCCGCGATACTTTGTCACTAGATATATGACCATCAACACACATCTAGTGACAAAAAACCGCGGATACTTTTTAGATGACCCAATATCTCAAACTCGTAGGGCAGAGTAACGCTTTTTTCTACCAGATTCCTTCGTTTTATGTAAAACCACATCAAGTAACTACTTTTATTGATTTTTTGAGATGACAGCAGTGAAATTAAATTATTATTCTTTTTTCCTGCCAAACCTTCATTTTTACACGAAAAATCAATAAAATTAGGTTTACTCGACGTGTTTTTCATAAATCGAAGGAATCTGGCAGGAAAAAGCGTCACTCTTCTCCGCAAACTTGAGATATTAATCTTACGATTATTCAGGTTAGAAAATCTGTCAGCCTCGACACAGTATATACAATAGCGCAACTCTCTGTCGGCACCTTTTTATTAATGTTAATAAAAAGAACAGAGAATAAGAATTTCAATCTATCAGAAATCATGTATTATGGATACACAGTTTCTGATGAGTTGAAATTCTTATTCTGTTTCTCGTTTCCTGTTCTTTTTATTGTGCGGAGTCCCTTAGTGTTGGCCAAAATGGAGTGCGCATGCGTGAAATAAGTACAATACAAATTATCTAGCGTTACCACGATCACCTAAACTTCTTTCTCTTTTCATCCTTTTTTTCACTCTGTCAAAATTCCTCGCAAAAGCAGCTTTCGGGCAGCTTGCGAATTCCAGAAGCGAAGAAGGTTTCGTCTTTCGATGTGATAAAATTATCCACCTACTTTCGCACTTCTTCAAATGCTCGAAAGTACACCGGACAAGACGTTTTGCATTGACCGGAATAAATGATAATCAGAAGGGGCTATGTTTGGGCTATACGCCGGGTGCGGCAGAACTTCCCAACCAAGAGCTAGCACACATTTCCTTTACAGGTTTACCAACATGAGGCCTAGCGTTGTCATGAAGCAATTTCACAGGATGTTTTCCTTTGCCAGTAAATGGACGATTTCGTTCGATTTCTTGATTTAAACGAATCAATTGTTGACTGTAGCGATCACTGTTAACCGTTTCATTCGGATGCAGTTCATAATATAGCACACCCTTCATGTCCCACCAGATGCATAGCATAACTTTGCTGCTGTGGATGTTGCGTTTTGGCGTTGATGTAATGGGTTGTTCTGGATCCACATAATGTTTTCTCTTTTTAGGATTATCGTAAAAAATCCACTTTTCATCACCAGTCACGATTTTCCACAAGAAAGATTTTCTATGCTGTTTATTGTACAGATTCAAACACTTCTCAAGACGATCATTTTTGTTTTTTTCACTTGATGCATGCGGCACCCACTTTCCTTTCTTCAGAATCTTTCCCATCTGCCGTAAACGAATTGAAATATCCTGTTGAGTTACTCCAAGTTGCTGTGCAAGTTCGTTTTGTGTTTGACCTGAGTTTTGATCGAGTAATGCTTGCAATTCATTATTTGTAACTTTCTGAGGAGCACCACTACGTTCTCTATCGCTAACATCAAAATCATCCTCTTTAAATCGCCTAAACCAAAACTCACACGTACTTTTGGATACAACATTGATTCCAAGAACAGAACAAATTGATTCACATACTTTAGCAGCGTTTTTTCCTTGATGAAATTCATATCGAACGCAGTGTCAAATAAATTGCTTGTCGCTCGCCATTTTAAAACCATTTAATTTTGAGGTTAAGTTTCCAATTTTGTGAAGTCAATTATGTTTTTTAATAGTACACATTAAGCACCACTACATATCAAAAGAGCGCAAAAATATTTGAATTCTAAGTTTAAATTATACGTTACACAAAAAACGCTTTAAAACTTATTTGTACACCTAATACATATATGTCAAAAAAATAAGTTTAAAATACAATAAATAAAGAAAAATCTTTGTTGCTTTTTTCTATGTTACTTTTGTTCACTTTTTCACTTTATCACTTTTTCACAAAAATTAGACCAATCTCTTGAGTTTCTCATACAACATTTCATCAAATGAATAATCCACGTAATACTTTCTCTAAATTTCTATTCTAAATCATGAATGCTTGAAAGACAAATGTTTAAATGGAACATTGAAACGTTTATTTAAATAAAGAAAGAAAGAGAGAGAGAGAGAGAGAGAGAGAGAGAGCAATAAAAAAGGAGGAAAAGAGACGAGGCAACTTATTTATTTCATGCATGCACACTTCATTTTGACCAACATAAAATCAGGGGCCCTATTCTTGAAAAGTATCACATACGAAAAACTAGAGAAATACTATAGTATGCGTTACATATACTATAGCATTTCTCTAGTTTTTTATATGCGATACTTTTACTAGGAGAGTTACGCTACTATATACTGTGGCCTAGGTGTTGATAAGTATCGTGTCGCAACCGAGGACAATCGCTTCTCGAAGAACAACAACAAGAGGTTTGTTCGTGTCATCGGAACCAATATGGTGACTAGATGTTCGCGTCGCGTTAGAGCATACTCCATGGATCAATTAAAAGCACGCTTCATTTACTTCATCTCAGAAGATGGTACAATTGGGGCATGTTATACATGCATGCATTAATAAATAAATAAAAGTAAAAAAATTAAAAAATAAAATAAAATAATATTAATATAATAAAATATAATATAATATAAAAATATAATATAACGTTTATATTTAATAAAAATGTATTTATTTTGTATAAAAGCATTTTTCAAATAATCGAGGTAACACAAAATATTCAAAACGAAACGAAGCACATGTCCGACCATTCGAGTGGTCTCACGGATTAGGTTAAGTAACATGCTCACTTGTCCTAAATCCGTTCATCACTGAACATTGGAACATTGGACATGAATGCAATTGCCTCATGTGTTATGCCTCATGTGTTATGCATTATGCAAGAGTTTGTGCTCCCCGTTTTACGCTCAAAAATAAAACATTCATATCGCAATACTATCGTAGCGAGACGAAACACGTCCGCCACGATCGAATCATGGTGGAAAGAATATAAGGTGAAGTACTCCCATGGATATGCAATAGGAGAATAACATTTGATTGGCTGTTCCAGTATAACCAGCGCTATTATACGCAGAAAAAAGTGCATATTGGAGAACATTTATTTAATTGGTTATTTCCAGTATTGCATCGCCATTATGCAATGTTTCACCTTATATTCTTTTCATCATGAATCGAACGATTTCGAGATTGAAGATAATATCTTTGTCATTATCATTTTCTAACTAAGTTAATAAATACCAGCGTATTATTTCGTTTTCATGTAATTTTTTTAAATATTAATATTAAACTGTTAGCAAAGCTTTAAATACCTTATGTATTAATTAAAATTATGAATGATTGGCATAGAAACGAAATTATTATTACAAGTAATATTTTGATTTGCATCGGTATAAACCAATGAAAAATCAAAGTGTAAAATCAAAATTATGTATTTGTTAACTGAAAATTAAGTAGGAAAATTAATCAAAATATTGGGTATGGAAAAAAATTCATGGCGATTTTCTAGTAAAATTCAAGTGTTTTTCTTAGAGTATTAAAATCAATTTATTTAAACCAAATATGCTCCAAATATGCTTTTCAATTTGCCATTTTTGGGGCAGAGTCATAATCCCATCGCGATAGAACTTCTATAGTTTCTGATCGAAAAACTGCTTCAAGTGATTTTCACAGGCTTCTTTTGAAGCCAGCTTTACACCATTAAGAAAGTTCTGTAGAGACCTAAACAAATGATAGTCTGAAGGTGCTATGTCAGGACTATACGGTGGATGCATTAAGACTTCCCAGCCAAGCTCTCGCAATTTTTGCTGAGTTATCAAAGATGTGTGTGATCGAGCGTTGTCGTGATGGAAGACGATACCCCTCCTATTGATTCTAGCCGCTTCCTCTCAATTGCTTGTTGTAATCTCTCCAGTTGTTCACAGTAGAGTTCGGAATTAATTGTTTGATCGAGCAATAACAGCTCATAGTGAACGATTCCCTTCCAATCCCACACACACGACATCACTTTCTTCGTCGTCAATCCAGATTTTGCGATTGCTTGTGCCTTCTCTCCTTCCTTTATCCACGATCTTTTGCGAGTTCGTGATTGTCGTTCGTGATTCATTTTTCATCAATTATCATTCTCTTCAGAAATAGCTCAATTTCATTCCGTTTCAGTAACGTTTCGCAAATGTTAATTCGGTCCCTCATGTTCTTAACACTCAACTCGCGAGGAACACAAACATCGAGCTTCTTTTTGTATTCAGCTTTGTGTAAATGATTTAAAACTGTTTTGTAGTCGATGCCTAGTTCCCTGGCAATCTCAGTGCTCACACTCGACTTTTTCCATGATTTCATCGGACTTTTCAGTGATTGGTCGACTGGAGCGTTCATCTTTCACATCGAAATTTCCAATACGAAAACGAGTGAACCATTCAGTGCTGCTGATTTTGATAGAGTATCTTCACCGTAAATAGCACAAATTTTTTTCAGCCTGTGCAGTGTTCTTGCCTTTATCGTAGTAATACTGCAAAATGTAGCAATTTTTTTCCTTATTTATTTCCTTTTCAAAATAAAATAACTTTTGATCCATTTCACCGATTTTAATCTTTTTCGGCTTAAAACAAAGGTTGAAATGTCACTTTTTAAACGCACGTTTAACGTTGTCGATTAGTAGTTACCGATTGCTGAGCATTTAATGCCATCTAGTGGGAAAAACGCTACGAACTTTTTCCCAATATGATGTCATAATGACGTGATGAAAACATCAGTTAGTCAATTTTTAGTCACTTGACGTCATTTGTAACATAACCAGATTTTGACGTCAAAGTGATTTGTATTTGCTATCTGGGTTGGGACCCTTTTATGTCGCCGAAAATTTACTCAGGGTTGATAGTCTTTAATAGCCTCTCGTCGATGCTGCGATCTTCTTCATAAAAAAAAAAAAGAAAATTCCGATGTATATCACAGAAAAGTTGCGATGCTTTTTTTTCGATGTGTTTTTGAACTCAGCCTTGCTCATAAAGCGATTGAACATAAACGGTTGGATCCATAAGTAAAGTCTGCGGCACACGATGCTTGTTTTTCTGCTGGATTGCTAGCTGGATTAGGGTGCATTCCGATATTCACTGCCAGTACTAAAAATCTACACGTAACGTATAGTTTCAGCACTGCAGTGAATATCGGAACTCTTATAGCGTTTTCTTTCGATTCGACCGATTTGCACCAACTTGGATTAGAAAATGCTTCGCTATTGGTTGGCGTTATACGTTCTATCAATAGGAGAACACGAAATATCATTACTTTAACCTAGGTTAGTGCAAACTCAGTTAGGTCAAAAACGCTATTAGAATCTTACCTATCGTGGCGATGCTGTCAGTGCTAGCATTGCAGTCGATACGATGGCAAGAGTCTAAGCTAGCATGCCAGTAGGAAAACAAGTATCGTGTATTGTAAGTTTTAAGGTGCGTTCACATGCAAGTCAAGTAGCGGAAGCAGCAATCAATTAACAAGGTGATTTTTATAGTGGCGTAAAATATATTTTCCGTATCGCTCAGTTGATTGCTGCTTCCGCTGCTTGACGCTTGCATATAAATGCATTTCAAGAATCGTTCGGCGAGCAAGCTACATTCCGAAACTCGAAAAAAAAGTATTGCAACCTTTCTGTAATCAGCTGTACAATAATGGCTTCTGCACACTGAACGTGGAAACGCTTGCCGCACGGTAAAATGTGATGTGGTAGCCAATAAGCTTACAGTTCCTAATGTGTTCATTGGTTATCGCGTCTCATTTTGCCGCGCGGCAAGCATTTCTGCGTTCAGTTTGTAGGAACCATAAGGAGTAAAAATTAAATTACTCTATATAAATTACTAAAGTAGCGCATTAATCCGCCATATTGGATTTACTTAACTTTACCATGTACCAATATGTACTAATAATACTAAGCATTTATTGGACTACAGCAACTAAGTCCAAGATGGCGGTGAAATAGCCAATAGGAAAACTGTCGGTTAGATAAAGAAAAGCGCTACTTTATAGTATTTTTGACCCGATCGAGTTTGCACTAACCTGGGTTGAAGTAATGATGTTTTGTGTTTTCCTATTGATAGAGCATGTAACGTCAACCAATAGCAAAGCATTTTCTAACACAAGTTGATACTCTTTCTAGGGCAAAACAAAAGATCAAAGACATTTCGCCGCATGCTCCGTCCAATATTATAGATGCGTTCAGGGAGACGCTATAAGCGTTGTATTATTTTATCTTTGTTTTACGTCTAATAAACAACAAAGATAGACTGACAGAAATAACACTAGCATCTCCCCGAACGCATCACATATGTCGATGCATACACGGAAGATCGAGCACGAGCCTTAAGAATCGATTTGTCGATTTAATCGAAAGTAAAAGAATTGATTTTTTTTAAAATTGATCTTAGATCGAACATACTTAGGCTACATTCCAAAACTTCCTTTCAGAGGAAAATTTTACTCTATATGCTATAGTATACGTTACATGTACTATATATTTCGAATAAAATTGTTCTCAGTTTGGAATGTTGCCTTAGATTCTAAACTGAGGTTGTGTGCTACTTGGTTCGAATGTGAATTGATTCGGCGAGTCGAAAAAAAGAGAATAATCTTGCGGATATCGCGACGCAAGAAGGAAAGGCTTTTATCGCGGATTTAAAATGAGACTCAGCTGAACGACATTATTAATTTCATCCCTTTTCGCATCGGATACGGGCTATCTATCCATCTGTCTGTCTCGCTCTAAATCGTTGTGTACAAATCGTAGACAATGCAAAGCGTAATAAATTCCGTGAAGGGCACTGCGTTGGGCGTTGCCGAATACTTGACGCCGGTGCTGAAGGTAAATTCTCATCTGCTTCCAATTAATATTACGTATGTGAGTTTCAAATAATGATGTATTTCAGCATTATCGTCTTTATATTGATTCTGCAATGAGTCAGTAGTTGGTAGTCCTAAGTCTTATTGTGAATCGGTGAAGTTGGCCAATAGCTAGCTTGTACAATTAAGATTACTGATTTTCTTAAGACTGGCCAAATTTGACTTTATTCCTACTGGTTGAGCTAAATGATTCGTATTTTATTTAATTAACAACTTGTAGATGTGAAAAATCAGTCATCTATTTAGGTTAAGGCTGAAACTTAAAACTTTATGATTTCCGACTACCGATTCATTGTAGAATTAGCTTTAGATCTTAAAAACTTGTAATAAGATAATTTGAACTTTCTTACAAACTTAAATCTCTCAAACTTATATCTCTCAAGATAAGCTATTTCCATTGTTCGTATTTAATAAACACAAGTTAACAATATATCAATATATTTTAAAGATGTATTATAGCAGATTGTGTGTGATATCAATAATACATTTGCATTAAGTTTATATTCTATCGATTTATGCTTGTTTCCACTTATATAGATTAATTTTAATCTCGATTCAACTTATTTTTCATCTTTTTTAATCTTTAAAATTAGAAAAAGATGAAGAGTTAGACTAGAATCAGACTACGCATTTAAAGATTAAGATTGAAGATTGAAGAATTGAAATTTGATCAATGAGGACAAAGGAATTTTAGTTTCTATTGTTTTGATTGGTCAAATTTCAATTTTTCAATCTTCAGTCTCAATCTTCAAAGTGTAATCTGATTCCAGCCTAAGTTGAACTGAAATTAAAGTTAATTCATATCGATCAAAATAGATATTAATCTGATAACAGAAACAATTTGTCATATATATTAGGTTATCTAAAAAGTATCCGCGGTACTTTGTCACTAGATATATGACCATCAACACACATCTAGTGACAAAAAACCGCGGATACTTTTTAGATGACCCAATATATTTAACACAAATTTGTCATATATATATTGAAATGATAATATTTTATTCAATTTCTGCAGTAAATCATATTATTCTGTTAGCAGATTTTTTACTGAAATTTTACCAAAATTTGTAGTAGATATTTTACAGAATTAGAGTTGACGCTGTTAATGATGCGATTAATTAAAATAAATAGTTTAGTAGTAAATCTATCAGTTATAATCTCATTATACACTCAAATTTGAAGCCAAAATATTTAAATATAATTGTGTTGGATGTGATTGTAGATAAGTTACGTGATTAGACTTACTAATAAATATTATATTATTTATTTTAATTGCACTGTTAATGCATTCTCATCGCTCTTAATTTAACTATATATTTTTTTAATTTTTGAGAAGTCATTTCTGGAAGGAGGAATTATATTCTGTACATAGGCTTGACTGCAAAAACCGAGCAGAATCTGCTATATTATTATTATTTAAATGATGTGTATTATTTAAACAATTATTATAGATTCTGTAAGCAGATTTTTACTAGCATTTTGCCAAAATTTTACCAGATGCTTACTTTGCAAAATTTATCATCGATTGATTTGACTGTCTAGTTTTTATTGATTTCTTTTACTTAACTCTTTTTTATTGTGTCATTGTTTATGGGACAACTGTATTTAAGTGGAATTGACTATGTTAAACAATTTCACTAATCTGGTTTAATAATATTCGTATAATAGTTGCTTTTGAAATGTATATTCGATTACACAAAAGCAGTTTTAATTTATTCTATCATAGACTATTTAAAATTCCTTATAAACTCCTGATATTCTAAATTTTTATTATATCTCTAACGTAATAATAATTTATAGTAAATTAAATTTATGTTTAACTACAATAAAACTTATTTTTATGTCACAACATAATTTTAACTTAATAATAAGAATCTTAATTCTTTATGCTCTTTAATTGTATACTTAATCTGAATTCTTTTTAGACAAATATTTTTTAACAATTTTATATTAGATAAAATTTCTTTTATGCTGTAATAAATAAAATTAAAGGTTTTTCATTGATTTTTTTTACATATGTTTTTTCATTGCAATTTATTGAATATATTTATATATTTATATGAAATTGTATGATTCTTTTAAGGAAAGCAAATTCCGAGAAACTGGTGTCTTGACACCAGAGGAGTTTGTAGCAGCTGGCGACCATTTGGTGCATCATTGTCCCACATGGCAATGGGCTACCGGCGATGAAGATAGGGTCAAGTCTTACTTACCAAAGGGTAAACAGTTCCTTCTTACTCGTAATGTTCCCTGTACACGTCGATGTAAACAGGTAATATAATAGATAAAGATAGTATGCAATTTTTTTTTCTCTCTCCAGCTTGAACATAATATCATTTGTGTCTTCTATTTGTAGATGGAATACAGCAATGAGCAAGAATGTATTATCGAAGCTGACGATCCTGAAGGTGGTTGGGTGGACACCCATCATTATGCCACTAGTATCGCTGGCCTAGATGAAAGAGTGACAGAAATGACATTGGAAGAGACACTGGGAGAACCATCTCAATTTCAAGATAACGCAGACGAGGACGAGGATGATGAGGATGCTGCTGATATGGATGCTTTCGAAATTAGTGGCATGCTAGATGAGCAAGATAAGGTATTGAGTGTAAATTTGCTGAAAAAAGGAGATTTTCTGAATTAATAATTATAGAAAACAATGTTTTCTTGTAGCATGCCGTGACGGAAAGCACTAAAAAGAATAGCCACGAGAAACGAGATTTATTTACGGAGGGAGAGATTATTCACACTCGCACCTATGACTTGTACATTACATATGATAAATATTATCAAACACCCAGATTATGGTTGTTTGGCTACAACGAGGTAAAATGTGTATTATTTTTTTCCGATTTCTTAAATTGTTGAATTATTGCATCTTTTTCTAGATCTATTGTATTATTTATTTTACACATTAGAATCGGAAGCCGCTTAGCGTAGAAGAGATGTACGAAGATGTTAGCCAAGATCATGCTAAGAAGACAGTTACGATGGAGACTCACCCTCATATACCTGGTCCTCCTATGGCTTCTGTTCACCCGTGCAGGTAAAAAAAAAAGATAAAAAGAGATACGAATTTTGATAGATTAATTAAAATAAACTATTTATGCAGGCATGCTGAAGTAATGAAGAAAATTATGGAGACAGTGATGGAAGGCGGTGGAGAATTAGGAGTGCACATGTACCTCATAATATTTTTGAAATTTGTTCAATCCGTCATACCAACGATCGAATATGACTACACGCAAAATTTTATGCTAAATGCAGCCAGCTAAATGCATCACTAGTATTAAGTTATCAGCATTATATTATGATTATTATAAATTGCTTTCCAACTATTTAATAGCTACACGAGATAATTGTGTATCAATGTTTACGCTTTTCATCATAAATACAAGGGTCATAAGGATATTTGGGATTATAAGGATTCTAAAGAATTTCGAATTGACTTTCGAGGATTCAGGAATCTTGATAAAAATATCGAACATAAATATTTACACCTGTAAATTGAGAAGATATGAAATTGCACATGTCTCGAGCGTATAGCATTTAAGGATCCATTTGTACACTCGTCCTAATTAATTTTAATCAAATACACTTCAAGATATTTTTTCTACATTATAAGATATTGAATTGAATAGATATTTGATTTATTTTAGATAATAAACGAGGAATAAAAGTTATGCAGAAAGTAACGAGGAATTGAAGAGAGAGCGAGAGAGGGAGGGAGGGGAGGGAAAGAGAGAGAGAGAGAGAGGGGGGAGAGAGGGAGAGAGAGAGAGAGAGAGAGAGAGAGAGAGAGAGAGAGAGAGGGGTCGTTTCAAAAAAGATAATTTCCTATTTCTTATATGTTTATAATTAAGTTAATTATTTGTTAATTTATCATTTACAACAAAGCTTAAATATTTATCCAAATGGATTGTAATTATTATGAAAATAAATTGGAATATTTCTCGAATATTATCTGTATGTGATGACCGATTTATTTACCGCAGTTATGGAAAAGTGATTAAAATTTAGCCTTTTCCGGTTTTTAGCTTTGATCACTTCCTCTCTGATTTACTTACACATCAAGAAGATACATAATTACTTACGTTTCACTGATAATGCATGACATTTCCATAAATTTACTAGTGCATAAATTAACTTCAGTGCGATTAAATGAGTAGTTGACAGAATTATGGGATACCTTGTGATGCGATGTCACATTTGTTGTTTTATGTGTAGGATTCGCAATAATGTTCTTCAAAAAAAACTCTTCATTTTTTATTTTTGTACAGAATTCACTTTATCAATTCGCAACAATTTTTATTTCTAGATGCGATCGGTCTCGCAGGACTCAATGGACTAAGTTACTTAGTCCAAATGCTCTCTATTTAAAGGCTTCAGAAATGTTTCTGGAAAATTCGAGTTGTTAAACGGATACCGTTTTTAGAAAGTCTTATTTCTATTCTTATTCTAAAGGGCCTTTATCTTTAAGTAAATGGACAATGGTCACAAAAAAAAAGAAATATAAGGAAAATAAAGAAAAGGTCGTATTTCTAACGCTTTCTTGTCCTAAGGTAAATTCTAACATAGGTATATGGACAATGGTCACATTTCCTTATATAAAAATTTGATGTATCTTCAAATTTTATTTCTAACCGTCTTAGTACTTCTGAATTTAACGTGTGTAACTCATGGCTAGTAGTATACAGTGAGGTATATAATGTTGTGTTGGAGCACGATTTCCAAAACTACATTATAACAATTTCCGAATAATTGCTTAAGTAAATTAATTATATTTGAGAAAAGAACCGATCTTAAAGAAATATAATCAGAACAGAGTATATATATATAAGTTCTCAGCGCAATTCCAATCCAGTCTTGATTCATATGAAGTTATATCTAGAGCGTATTTTGTATCTGCATATATTTAGTCATGCATTTTTCGATATCACGTTCTGTGATTATTTCTGTAAGACAATTATCTTTTATTCTTATTTTATAGTCTGGATACGTTCGCTTCAATAACTGATATCCGAATCTTTTAGCTATATTTAATTCTAGCTCGCTATCGGCATAAATGTAGTTTTAAAAATCTAATAAAATAAGCTTTTGAGTTGTATCTACAATTGACTGTCTTAACCAATCGTGTCTGGGAAGTAGATTACTCTAGTTAACTCTAAATTTTTATCTTCTTATTAACGAAATTTATTTGAGATCGTTAATTCGAAAAAAGTAATAATTCTTTCATTTAACTAACGTTAATTGTTGTTGGACGTGTGCATGAAATGAGTCTGTAAATTCATCTCTAGCACAATCTTAATTCTCGCTGAAGCTACCAATTTGTCGTTTTTTTTTATTTCAAATTAATTCGTTATACACACACACACACACACACAGCAATGGCAACGGACCATCGAAGGTTCGAGAACAATTCAATCATGCGCGCGAGCGCAGTGCTCCGATGCACGCCATGCGCGGCCACCAATCCCATGCGCGGATTTTCTGTCGCTCATGACTGTTACGTCGAAAGTCATTAGAAAAGAATCCGAGGCGCTAATCAATCTTATACAACAAATGCCACGCAAAAATTACAATTGTGGCAAAATTCTATTGGATTTTATCAAGAGGAGACCTCAGGCTACGAAGGCAATATATGCACCGATCGTCGCTGATCTCTCTCTCTTAGTGTTCAGAGTCTCGCTAGTATATCGTGTAAAAAACCGCCGTAAAAAACCGCCAAGTAAAACCGCTGTAAAGAAGATTCCTTCGAGAACCGCCGAGAAAATCTCCGCGATTTTCTATTACTACTGAGTAAGATAATTCGGAAAAGGTGATTGTATCGAATATTTTGTGATAATTATTTATGTGTACTTAATTTGTGGTTGTAAAAATTGAAGTAAATCTTTAGTCAAACTATAAAGAAACGGAGTTCTTTTCACTTTCATGCGTTATATCAGCCGTGTGCCGTCCTCTCACTTTAATCTTTACGCGCGGTACAGTCCCACACAAAAATTAAAAATTGAATAAACAATCGTTTTTGTGTTAAAGCTATTGTTTTATTATTTATATCTATAAGAGTAGTGTAATGTATTTCATCTATCGATACAAGGAAATTGTCTATTTGTTTGTGCTCCCTGAAAATGTTAAATAATTCTTTAGATGATAAAATATATGATTTGACACTTCCATCAACAATAAGCTCTTCTATTTTTTATCCGTTAGTTTTTATAAATCGTTATCCAAATTTAATAATGCCTCATCTATCTGAATATTAGCTTCCTTGATTTTAGACAAGTCTCTAATACAATTAAACTGTTCATTCAAATTTCTTATCGTGGCTGAAGTAATTCGATAACTTTTTCACTGTCGATTAAGGTTTTAAGTATAATACTAGTTTGATTCTTTACATACTGAACACTATTTTTCTGATCAGTATACAATTTATCTAATTCGTTATTGTAATAACTCGCATCCGTGTCAGCTAAAGTTCCAAATAACTTATTTTTACTTATTTTTCTTACGAAGTCGAATAATCCGCGTTTGATTTTCGTCCTTCTTCGAAGTCTCGCCAAATGTAACATATTGTCTAAATCACCGATTATTTCGTTGAATCGCCAAGCAAGATGATGTTTAAAGGAACAAGTACAATTTTTTTCATTAAGCAACTTTTAAGAAAAACATTTCTGATATAAATTCGTATACGCAACACTAAGCAAATCATAATTTTTTTCTAAATTCAGATTAAATCATAACCCATCACTATCTTTCACTGTTCATGGTACAGTTTAATTGTTTAACGTTTTAAGGTAAATGACTTTGTTGTCATCGAGTTGTGTAATGATATTTTTCTATCTCTTTACTAGGGTGACTCTGGAGAGTCAACAGAAAAAGGATTGGAATAACTCTTTCGAGTTCATCTTATCCACCTGTAATAAAAGATTTCATGTTATTCCTGTGATACTGTTTAATCTCTGTGTTTTCGCGAACATGATAAGAATTTGTCATGTCGAATCACAGGAAATGGGCCCTTCCACGAGGTTCGAATGATTTAGCATTGCAGTTCTTCACGAGTACCAAATCATTATTTTCTATTGGAGTATAGGATTTATTAGGAATAGAGAGGTTGGAATCCTGATAATCACATATGTTTCTACATACCTCTTCTAATTTATTTTTATGCTATATATGCAGATCGTCTATTTGCTTTTGGGGATAATCTATCATCTTCTTCACTGAAGATTAGGTTCCCTGCCAAATTTTAACTCGTAGAGTGTGTATCCTGTATTCTTATTTATCGTATAATTATATGTGAGCATTGCTTGGGGCAGTATTATGTCCCATTGCTCTTGTTCTTTCATACAATGCCTTATATATTCTGTAAGAATAATGTGTGACCTTTTGTTTTTCTCGTTTGGTTGTGAATGGCAAATTGACGTAAGCGTATGTTTGGCATGTAATTGATCGCAAAATGTCTTGAATTCATTCGAAGTGAATTCCAGAGCGTTGTCTGATAGGATTTCTTTGGATTTGCCAAAATATCTAAGCCGAGAATACCAGAGTGCTCTAATAATTAATACGGTCGATTTATCTATAACAGATTCTGTGAATATCGTGTAAGATAATCTTGTACGACCAAAATATAACGATTTCCCCTATTTGTCAACTCAAATGGATCCCATATCTATAGATATCTTTTCATTAGGAGCTCGAGGAATATCTGGAGAGGAATATATACATTCTGTCAAAAAAGTACCGGGAATTGGTCAATAAAACACAAAATAGTTATTATTCATTCAAATTTATTGTATCGCCTTCAAAGTAGGCTCCTTTCGAAATAATACATTTATGCCAACGAATAATTCAATCATCAAAACATTTTTTAAACGCATTTTCCGGAATCGACTTCAGTTCTCACCGCGAATTCTCTTTTATGTCTTCTATCGACTGAAAACGAGTGCCTCGAAGTGGTAATTTGAGTTTTGGAAAGAGAAAAAAGTCAGCCGGAGCCATATCTGGTGAATACGGTGGTTGTTCGATGATATTTGTTGAGTTTTTGGTCAGAAATTCGTTCACAATGATAGCCTTGTGAGATGGTGCGTTATCATGGTGCAAAATCCATGAGTTTGTTTTCTACAAATCTGGCCTTTTTCGACGAATTTGCTCTCTCAAACGCCGCATAACGCCCAGATAATATTCTTTATTTACCGTCTGACCTTCTGGCAAAAATTCCGAGTGCACAACACCACGACAATCAAAGAAAACAGTTAACATCACTTTGACTTTTGATCGACTTTGACGTGGTTTTTCACCACATCTCGACCGCTTTTCAATGCACTGTACCATTCATATGCACGTGTTTTTGATAAAGTCGATTCACCGTAAGCCTTCTGTAATATCTTTAGCGATTCGGCACACGAAATTCCATTTGCAATACAAAATTTGAGACCAATTCTTTGTTCGATCTTTTCATTCATTGTAAAAATCGCAAAACACACTTGAGATGAACTGATAAAATCGAGCACTATAATCACATTAAATGACAGATGGCACTCCAACTCCGCGTCAGTATAGAGGACAATTATGCCAACTTAGCGACAAAAAGAATTTTGACAATTCCTTTAAGCAGGCTTTTTAAATGATCAATTCCCGGTACTTTTTTGACAGAATGTATTTTTGGGTACCTGGTTTGTTGAATTGACATGATTTACATTTACTAATAACTTTTTTAACGTCAACGATTATTTTTATCAATTGTATTTTTGTCTAATTCTTTGAAGTGTTTTCTCTACTGAATAATGTTCGCCTAAGATTTCAGAATGCGCGTCTGAAATAATCTCCTATTTGTTTAATATTTCGAAAAGATATTTAGAGATATATATATATATATTAGGTGTTGGAATTAATTCGTAGCGTTTTACAAGTGATGGGAAGTACTTTCATTAATGTATTTTTTAATGCTCATGTGAAATAAATAACATTCTTTCATTAAAAACGCTACGAATTAATTCCAACACCTAATATATACATATATATATATATATATCTTCTTGATGCTTCCATGGGTGCTTTCTATATAACTAATCTGTGCTTCGCGGGTTTTCTCCATGTCTTGGTCCATTCTTGATGTGCCAACGTTTCGTGGGCCTTGCAGTCCACTTCATCAGGACGAGGAGCAGCCTAATACTGAGCTGTTCCTCCAGGTCCTTCCTTTTTATGTTACGCTACTTGTTGAGGTGGGAGTTTTTTGGTGGTGGAGGGGGGGGGGGTTAGAGTGATGGGGGAGATAGATAGTGGAATCTTGGTCGGTCTTTGCTGGTCGGGAGGATGGTCTTCCATATCTTCCTTATGTTATAGCCATTATTCCTGTTTAGATTATTAGGGTGTTTTTGTATTTCTATGGCTTCTCTGTATTTTCTTGGGAAGTATGATGTGGTGTTGGTTATCGTGGTTGCTTGGTCAAACAGTATTTGATGTCCTGTTTCGACGTTATGTTCTGATAGTGCCGACTGTGACGTGTTTCAGTCTGACGTCTCGTTGGTGTTCTTTTATCCGTAGGTTTACCATTCTCCCGGTTTCCCCGATGTATACTTGTCCGCAGGAACACGGTATTCTGTATACTCCTGCGGAACTGAGTGGCGGTCTTGGATCTTTGGGATTTCTTAAGATTTGTCCTATCTTCTTGGGTGGTTTGTAGATAGTTCGGATATTGTGTTTGTTCAATATCCTGCCGATCCGGTCTGTAGTTCCTTTGACGTAAGGGAGAATGGTTAGGGTCCTGTCGTCTGTTTGTGTGTTCGGAGCCGTTGTCTTGTTTGTGTGTTTGTTGATTATTTTGGTTATGTCTTTTTTGTCGTGTCCGTTGTTTTGTAGGGCCTGTTTTAGGTGGTTTATTTCTGTCCGTAGATATCCTCTGTCGGAGATGGCGAAGGCTCTGTGTACCAGTGAGTTTATTACTGATTGTTTTTGTGCTGGGTGGTGGTGTGACTCAGCATGTAAATATCTGTCCGTGTGTGTTGCTTTTCTGTACACTTGATGCCCTAGGGTGCCGTTGGCCTCCTTTGACACCAGCACATCTAGGAATGGGAGTTTCCCGTTTTCCTCTATGTCTATGGTGAAACGGATATTGGGGTGTTGTTTGTTGAGGAATTTTCGGAGTTCAGATCTGCCGTGTCTCCATATCACAAATGTGTCGTCTACGTACCGGAACCAGACTTCTGGTTTCTTTGGTGCTTTCCTGAGAGCCTCTTTCTCGAAGTGTTCCATGAAGATGTTAGCGATTACAGGAGAAATCGGAGAGCTCATAGCTGCTCCTGACGTTTGTTCGTAGAAATGGTTGTCGTAGGAGAAGTACGTGGTCGTTAGGCAGTGCTCTATTAGTGGGATGAGGTCGGAGGAGACTTTTTGTGAGGTTTTTATTATGTTAATCGTATCTTTTATTGGGACTTGTGTAAACAGGGATTCTATCGAAGCTAACGAGTAGATCTGTGGGCTGTAGTCGGATTTTTTGGATTTTATGTATGAAGTCCGTTGAGTTGGTTATGTGTGATTCTGTTTTTCCAGTCAGAGGTTGTAGTGTTTTTACTAGGAAGCGGGATAGGTTAAATATCGGGGACTTTATGGCGCTAACAATTGGTCTTAGGGGAACGTTGGGTTTGTGTATTTTTGGTAGTCCGTATAGTCTCGGTGGGAGAGGGTTTGTGGGTTTTAATGTTTTTTTGGTTTCGTTTGGGATGTTGCTTTTTTCCACAAGGTCCCTGGTGTTCTGTGTGATTGTGTTGGTTGGATCCTTGTCAAGCTTTCTATACGTTTTATCCGAGAGCAGACCTTTCATCTTTTTCTTGTAGTCTGATGTGTTTATGACTACTGTCATGTTGCCCTTATCGGCTGGCAGCACGATGATGTCTGTGTCCCTGTTTAGGTCTTGTAGGGCCAATCGCTCCTGTCTGGTGATGTTTGATGACGGGGGTTTGGCTTTGGACAGGACGTTGGCTACCTGTCTGCGGATATCGTCTATCTGCTCTGAAGGGAGCCGATAGATGGTTGACTCTATTTGGCTGATTATTTCCTCTTTTGGAACCTTCTTAGGTGCCACCGCGAAATTAGGGCCTTTGGCCAGCGCGGATATAGTGTCTTGGGACAGGTTTTTGTTCGATAGGTTTTTGACGTAATGTAGGGGGGGGGTTTGGTTTTTTGTGAAGGGCGAGGTTCATATATTTCTGTTTCTGTCAGAGGATTGGATAAAAGTTAGTCTGGCTTGTTCATATGTAATGCGGTCCAGGGTTTGCCAGATGTCATGTCGTAGCGTGGCGGATAGGAACAGGTGCACAACAACAAGTTTAAAGATGTTGTGGGAGATCTGGACTATTCGTGACTTAGTGAAATGGATACGTTCTTTGATAAGGATAAGGCTGGTTTTGTGGAGGATGTTTTTGGATTTTTGAGTTCCTAGGTGGTTCTTGAGTTGTAGGAACTTTGGGATGATACTATTATCCCTGCAGCGTTTTAGGAATGCTAGGTCTGATAGTTTCTTGGATAGGGAGGTCCTGAGTTTGCTAAAAAAGTTTATTTTAGCAATGATTCTTTCCCCGTAGAGGTATTTGACAATCTTCTTGATGCTTCCATGGGTGCTTTCTATATAACTAATCTGTGTGCCCAAGAAACGTTGGCACATCAAGAATGGACCAAGACATGGAGAAAACCCGCGAAGCACAGATTAGTTATATATATATATATATATAATTTTTCTCTGAGATAGTATTCATCAATAACCAAAATTAATTTGGTAATCTCTTTTTGGTCATGTATTATATTTGTGTTGGTCATTAGAAAATTGTGTAATTGAATGCTAAGTTGTCTGTGGGTAGCATGAGAGGAAATATAAATCTCATTATCCTTTGTAATTTTAGAGAGAATTTCAATAAAAGGATCGTTTTGTTAGATGTCATCCAACTTAATTTTTAACTATTTATTTGTCTTTGTATTTTAGGTTTGGATCGTGAGGGAGATTCCTCCGGTGAACTAGGGAGAGGCTTAGTTGTTGGATTTATTTCTTGGAACCATTGTGAGGCTCTTTGATAGTAATTTTTGTTTTTGACTGTAGGTCATGTATAGAAATAAGAGTGTCAATGGAGTCCTGAATTTTTCTTGTTAATAGATCCAAAAAAATTCAACGTCCATTTATCAGGATCAGCATTTAAGTCTTGAAGAATTAATAGAATAAAAATTCGCAGATTTTCTGAGAAAACAGATTTTGGATTTATATTTTTTCATCCTGAAATTAAATCTTTATTAAAGGCAATTTTAATAAGTTTTGTTTTGACTAAATCTGAAACATGAGTTGAATGTCTTCGTTTGTAACATATGTTGATCGCATTAACCGAAATTCATGAAAGAGCATCAGCGTTTGTATTTGTTTTTCCCAACTTGTAAATTCGTATTCGAACTCTTCTAATTTTAATCTGCATCTCATTAATCTTGAATTTGGATCTTTAACATTCATCAGCCAAATTAGAGGTTTATGATTAGAGTTCAATTTTGAATTCTCTTCTGTATAAGTATTGTCTGAAATGTTTGGTCGCCCATACAATAGCTAATAATTCTTTTTCAGTCTGTATCGTGTTTCGGTTTTATTTAAAGTTCTGGAAGCAAAAGCCAGTGGCTTGTCCTATTGTTCCTTGAGACAAGATAACGCCTATCACTTCATTGGATGCATCTGTGGTTAATACGAAAGGTTTGTTCTAATCCTCTGACAATACAAGTTGAATCATTAATTTAGTTTTTAAAGAGTCGAACGAATTCTGCTGTTCGTTTTTCCATTCAAAAGTTAAAGACTTTTGAAGGCCGTGTTAATGGTCTTGTTATCTTAGAAAAGTCCTTAATAAACTTTCGATAATACTAGATAATACTAGAAATATCAACTAATCCCAGAAATTTTAATTTCTTTAGAATCCCGTGGGACTAGATAGTTTTTGACTTTTCTATACGATTCGGATTAGGCTATATATCTCGTTCCGAGATTATATGTCCCAAATATTCAAGTTCGGGTCTCAGATATTCATTTGCCCGGTTGAAGTTTTAGCCTAAGTCTTTCAAATAATAGCTTCAGATTTTTATTATGTTCTTCAATAGTTTTTCCATAAACTATTATATCGCCAATATAAACAAAGAAATTATTTCCTATTAGTCCCTTTAGTCCCTTATTCATCATTCTTTGAAAGGTCGGAGGTGCATTCTTCAGATCGAAAGGCATACGAGTGTATTCATAATAGGCATTCGAAGTGGAGAAAGCTGTTTTTTAAATATCTTTAGGATTCATGCTTATTTGATGGAATCCTGATGCTAAGTCGAAGGCTAAGAAATAATGCGCATTGCCTAGGTGGTCAAGAATTTCATCTATGTTTATAGGCATCTTGAATAGTTTTTTCATTAAGCTTTCTAAAGTCAATTACTAATCGTCATTTAGTTTTAAGCTTTCTGAAGCTTTCTTGCTTTTTAGGTACTATCCAAGTGGCGAATTATAAGGAGAATCTGATTCTCTTATTATATACTTAGCTAACGTTTCTTTTATTTGCGTTTTAATTTCTTCCTGTTGTAAATGGGAAGCTAACGGTATTGTTTTGTGTGAATAGGATTTTCATCTGAGGTTTTAATCTCATATTGGATTAGTGAGTGGGAATGGATCTCCTGGCAAGGTGAAAATATCGTGGTACTCTAATATTATATTCCAGATTTCGTTAGAATACTCTAGAAGGTGTGAGAGATGAATATTTTCTTTCAATAATTGCAAGAGTGTATTATCCAAGGTTTCCTTTGTAATAGAATATACTGGTGGAACATCCAGTGAAAATACTTCAATACTTTTAATTTCAGCATGCAAATGTTTTGGTAAAATAGGCTTACTAGAACCATTCATCCTTGTAATTACTCCAGTGTCATTCCTAAATATGATTAATACATCTGACTTTTTTTTTTATGTCACTAGGATGTGGTTTGTCACATCTTTTAAATTCTTTTCCCTCGAGAATTAAACTTTTATTTGAAAAATTGAAATTGTTTCTCGTAAGAAAATCGATACCTATGATGTCCTGATGTTTAATTGGCGAATAATCATCTAATACATGAAATACGTGTTTTTTTTCGAACATTTCTACAATTACTCCTTACTTAGTTTTCAGAGAATATGTCGTGATGCTGGATACTATTATCGAATCTACCTTGAGTAAATTTTTATTTTCAATAAATATTTTATGAATTAAAGATATATCCGAACCCGTGTCTACTAAAAAAGTTGTTTGCTTAAAACCTGGTACTTTCAGAGTAATTCTGAGTGTAATGTAAGTTCCGCCAGGTAAATCTTTCGTTAATATATTGTTCCGAGGCTCGATCGATTGCATGTGAAGGATGCGATGCTTGGTCTGGTGGTCGATTGAAAAGATGACGCTCGTGAATAATTTTATTGGCCTCGTTGCTGGTAGAATGCTTTGGTTCTGCATTCTTTTTCCTCATGTCCTCGCCTCTTATAGTAACCACATTCTTGATGTTGAGACTGGAGGTTTTGAATACGTTTCCTTGAGACTTCATTGCGTTGTATGCGTAGTCTTCTTAACTGTAAGCTCTCGCTTTCGAAAACGCTTGATCTAGAGTGTCCAGCTCAAAGCAATAGAGGTGATCTTCAATTTCTGATTTTACATTACGACGAAAAATTTCGATGGATTTCCGTTAGCAAAATTCCTCTTGAATACAGTCGCGGCTCCATTGCTTTGTGAATTAATTGTGGTGATAATGTCATCGTGTAGTCAGAGGAAATGATTTATGAATTTGTCAATATTTTCATTATATTGGATACACACGTCTCTTTATACTTCCAGTGCAGTGAGACTTTGAACTTTTCCGAACAAGTCTCAATTTTTCGAAAAGTCGTGGAAAATTTGGCGTAGCGTCGATTTTTACTGTACCCTACTCTTTCTGTGAGTTTCTGCGCGATGATGCCACAAAGAAATAGTTCGTGTTGATTGACTGCCAGTCGCTTCACTGTGACTTGAATATGCCCAATAAAAGATTCAGCGTTGAGTCCATCGAATTACGAGATTAGATGCATTGCTTTGTCATATGTATTTATTAAAATCTCGGGATTCTCTTGATTGAACAGACGCCGGAAATCGCTCTCCAGATGGATTTATTTGCTAATTGTTCATTTGATCTTTAAGCGTTTACACAGCCGTCCATAACTTTTACTAATTGTTCTGCTAATATGTTGTTATGTCTTGACGACACTACGATTCTTTTCTTTCGTGGAGAAAATTCGTTTTTCTCAAATGCGAATGACTATTTTTAATTTACTACCAGAGACGTTAATCGTGGGCTGGAGAGCTACGATAAAATGCCACAGCCGTAAATCGTGTTTTGGCTAGTTATAGATAAATGTCAGAGGCGTTCATCGTGGACTGACTATTTTTAATTTACTGCCAGAGGCATTTCGATTATCAAATCTGGTGAAATATAATTGCGGAACCAATTTAGAATTTTGCGTCTGCAATTGAAAAAATATGAATAGATGCATTGTCATGATGGCATCAAAAGCTGATTGCTTGACACGACCGAAACTAATGAACACATCTGTTTCAAATTTCAACAATAATCCTGTAAAGGATCAAAAATTTTCTAAACTGCTATAATTTTCTAAAATTATAGCAGTTGATATTTGTGGGATCATTTCTATATTAGATCGAGAACTTTTTGAACTTATATCCTTGTATAAATTAACATAATAACTGTGTATTAGAGTCTACAATAAAAATAGCATGTTTCATTAAAAAAACATAGATGAGATCTTGATCTGACCCTGCAAGCGCCACCCAAGATCAAACTGAATATCAGTAAATAGCTTCTTTGAAATCTTACAATTTCTGAAGCGTTTCTTCCAAAAACGTTATGTAAGGGCCTTATAGAACAAGAATTGCCGTAATTGAATCGTAAAACGTGAATCATAGTCATAGGTCAACGCATTATATTTTGGTGTACTATGTATGCCAATACAAGTACAATTCACATTCCTTCACGATTATAGACACCTTTATGTTCAGCTCATAAATCCGGGGTCTTTTTGGACACACTATATAATATATATGTTATACATATATATGTGCTATATATATATATATATATAAAACATACATTACAATCAATAGTCATATGCATAATTTTCATACGGCGCTGCATATGTATGTTTATGAAATGTATATAAGTACAATATATCATATTCAAAGTGTTTTAGTAAATGTATACACTTATAGATCAATGTACACGTTGACTAACAGCAAGGTACAATAAGTATATTTTTACTAAATGAGCACTTTGATTGTGACATAGATATATCTTCGAATGCAAATATTTGAAATACACATATAATGTAATAGCACTTTTTCCTTTGTTGCCATTTTAACTTAGGATGTAACATATATTGTCAGTACATAAATACATTGCACATACATATGTAGCTATTCCATCTCTTTTTATTATGTTTAATGGGCCTTTTACAATAATAAACCATAAATCAGTCATAAATTAGAAGTCAGATGCTAAAAATTGACTGTGATTAGTCAATTTTTAGCTTCTGATTTCTGATTTATGACTAATGGCTTATTATAGAAGGCCCATAATAAGAAGAGACAAAAGTTACTCATACTTAGCTTTTCATGATATGATATAAATATAATAGTGAATATTAGAATTATATTTTACGTGCATTATGATGTACACATATTACAAAACATAAAATATTTCTAATTCATATTCACATACGTGTGAAGCTACTCTTTTTGTTACATATGATAAAAGATGTACTGATGTACCTCTTTTTTCTACGTCGCAGGGGGCCAAATCAGGTGAATACGGTGGATGGTTTAACACAGAGACACGATTTCGAGCCAAACATTGACGGACAATCAATGAAGTGTGACTCGGTGCATTATCATGCAACAAAGATCAATTTTCTGGATCACGATATTCGGGGCGAATACGATGAATTCTGCCCATCAATCGCTTTAAAACTTCGAGATAATGTGCACCATTAATTGTTTGGATAGTTGGAACAAACTCTTTGTGGATAATACTTTTGCTATCAAAGAATGTGATGAGCATTGTCTTGATTTTTGATGGAACTTTTCGTACTTTTTTTGCTTGTGGTGAATTTTTTGACTTCCATTCCGCACTTTGACTTAGTTTCTGAATCATATTAAAAGCATCATGTTTCATCACTTATAACAATTGATTTTAGGAAGTTTGGATTATTTTCTGCGGCTGCAACGATGTCTCTGGAATAATTGATTCGCTGATTTTTGATCGCTTCTTAATGTGTGTGGAACAAACTTCGCACAAACCTTCGTTTTACCCAAATCTTCATGTAATATGGTTCGAATCGTTTCTCTACTGATATTTAAAGCCTCCTCCATCATTTTTAGTGATGCATTGCGATCGTTTGCAACAAAATCACGTACTTTTTCGAACATTTCGGGTGTTCGAACCAAAATTGGCCGTCCTGATTTTTTGTCATCTTCAAGAGTCTCTCTACCTTCCAAAAAACGCTTATGCCACTCAAAAACAGCTGTACGACCTAGACTGCCATAAACTTGTTGCATCGATCGGAATGTTTCTGATGCACTTTTACCAAGTTTTGCGTTAAATTTAATCACTGCTCTTTGTTCCATATTAAAATTTTTACTTCGACCAAAATCTTGTTTAATATGAACTGTCATATCTTCGTTATATGTCAACCAAAATGAATGAAACTTTGACAGATAATAGCAAAATGTTTAACCTTTAAAATGCATGTTTGAACGCACAGATGTCGCCACTGGTTGCTAAGATGTGGTTCGTGTCCGGGAACATATTTGTCGCTCTATGTATGAACAGTCTTAAATAATTCATACTCTTAATTATATTTAGTATCAACGAAACAAATAAATTATGATTTAATGTAAAGACCACGGAGAAATAAAAAAAACGATTGAAACAGGCAAAAGCTAGAAAACAATTGTAAACTGGTAACACTAGACCCATTAATAAAGGTTCACTATTAATAAAGGTTCCGATATTCGCTGCCAATGTTGAAAATCTATAGCGCACGTAACGTATACTGTATATATTCCGTTCAACAAGAGAATGACTTTGGATCAGATGAAAACGTTCGTTTTGCGACGGTCTTCATAGCGTTGTATAGCGTTACATCGCCTCCTATGTGCAAACCGAGATCATTCTTTCGTTGAACAAAGTATAGTTTCAGCACTGGCAGTGAATATCGGAACGCACCAAAAATCTAAGAAAACATTGCATGAAGTGAACATAGATGCATATTTGCCAGAATACAATATTTTATTATTATAAACTTCATAAAGTAGAACGAACACAGAGGAACAAATAAAAATAAAATTATCCGAAATCCCTAGGAACTAAAAAAATTTAGAAGTTAAATAAAATAAAATAAATGAAAATAAAATCCTATTCTTTCAATTAAAACATTTTATTATTTCAACGGCAACAAACGGATTTACTACGTTTATAATAATAGTAATAATAATTGTAATAATAATATCCACATTAAAAAAGAAACAAATTAAAAGGAGCAAATCTAAGAAACTGTATTGCTAGATTTAGATGCAGACAATGAATTTCATTTGCCTAGATCTATTTTGAAACGCAATTAAAGTACATGTTTCTAAGATATGTGTAATAAAATTTGAAAAAAGAACTCCATTCTACCGTTTTTCTTTCTCAATGGGGAAAGTGTGTTATAGCCCGAAAGCTAGATTAAGTCTTGCATTTTGGCACAGCAACGATCGAGCTTTGCGGAAATGCAAAATTACTATCACATTTAAGCCTTGCATTTCAGCAATGAGCCACGGAAATGTAAGATTGCAAGTTTACAATCCATGCGCGGATAAAGTCTGTTATTGAGAATGATCATTGGTCATATCGATTGTCAAAATGCGCAATAACATGACATTGCGGTTCTTTATATTTGGCTATCTAATCGCGGACAGCGGGATTTTGTACAGTGAATTTAATTAACACGTTACGCGTTACGCGATCCGGTATCAACTCGATAACAAATCGATTATTAATAATAAATATCGCGAATGCGAGAAATAACGAGATAACGTCTTTAAGTATTATCATAGCTACGAGAATCAGTTATAACTAAATTACCACAACAAGAAATAAAATTTGTAAAAGAAGAAATAATTTTATAATAGTGTTGAAAAAAAAATACTACAAGTGACTGTCTTTCAAAAATTCTTCGTGGTCTATTAATCTGTGCTTCTCATGAGTCTTAACCCTTTAGACAAGTTGAATCCAGAAAATTTCCTTTGTTGGACTGAAAGATATGAAATATTTGTGGGAAAATGGGATAAAACTTTCTGATTATGTTGTATGTTTACTAATGTGCGAGAGCGCACCGCGCGGACAGATTCGAGTGAGAAAACGGCACAAGGTTGATATGATGCACGACAGTGAAGAGAACTCCGTTTCATTTAATTTAACAAAAGAATTTCTTTAATGTATTCAGTTACAAAGTCAAAAGATATAATTAATTAAAGATCAGATTAACAGAATATTAAATGCGGTCACCTTTTCCAAATTGAGCTTGGAATCGCGGTGATGGAAAATCTCGGCGATTTTCCTCGAAGCTTCTCGAAAGATTCGGTTATAGCGATTTCACTAAACGGTTAGCACGGCGATTTTACGAAGCGCGACCATGACTCTAAGAACTCTAAGAACTTTTTGGAAGTAGGAAGGAGGACGGCGAGATCGAGGCATTTATTGCTTTCGATCTGAGCTTTCCCTTTTGGGAAAAATCCAATAAAATTTTGCCACAATCGTGATTATTACGTGGCATTAGGTGTACAAAATTGATTGGCGCTTTGGATTCGTTTCTAGCGACGTTCAACGTAACAGTCATGCGCGGCAGAAAATCCGTGCGTGGGATTGGTGACAGCGCGTGACGTATTCATCGGAGCGCGGCGCTCGCGTGCGCGAATTGAATTGTTCTAGAACCTTCGATTGTCCGTTGCCGGTAACGACAACTTGTTTGCGTGTAACGAATTGTTTTTTAAAAGGAACAAAGAACGACGAATTTGATGATTTTAACGAAGATTAAAATCATGTTTGAGATGAAATCACGAGCTCAATTTGTGCATGCGTTCAATGACAATTAACGTCGATCGACTGAAAGAATTCTTGCTTTCCTTTCGAATTACCGATCTCAAACAACTAAAATCCACATTTTGGAATCATTATATTATATTATAAAAGGTACGATTACCAAATAATAAAAATGAGAGTAAATATTTACACAGCCAGCTCAAAATGACTCGAATAACTTTGACATTGACCATCAAAAAAGTCAAAATCATCAATCTTTTCTGTCACTTGTTGTTCATTGAACAATTATTAACAAAGCAATATATAATTTTTGGGCATAAGATATTTTATTAAATATTACTACGTGTACTCTGCTATATGTACAATTTACATAATGCTTTTCTTTTATACTGATAAAATGGGATAAAGTAGACATTTCACTTTAAGCCAGGTCCACTCCACACCCAGACTAGGGCTGTTCGACTTTCCACGCGAAGCAAGGTCCTCCTCCCTGCTCAGGGACAACTTTTCACGAGAAGTGAGGTTTACCTCATCTCTCCCCTTGCCTACACAGGACAAAATTTTAGATCTGACAGTACCAATGTTCGAGCGAGTTCAGTTCAATGAGTGATCCTATATGAAACAAACGAAAAGAAGGGGAACTCTAAACTGGGGTGTGTTCCGAATAAACATCCAAACGACAACTTTTTCTCAGAAGCATTCGGTTTTATCGGGCGATTTGTCCAGATGTTGATTTAGCGTCATTCAGAATGGGTTGAGAAGAACGCCTGGATGATAACTTTTCGCCACATTCGAGACTGAGGCGAATTTTGCCCATCATGCGCAAAAAAGTCTATCATCTATGCTACGCACTCTATAAGAGTTATATGATATATTTGTTATAAGTAATTTGAAGTTATTTTATTTATTATTATAAAACACAAGAAAAAGTCGGGACAATACGTGCCACTATTTAAGAGGAAAAAAAAGTTTGAACTTTGTAAGTGATTATATACATTTTTTATTTACATTATTTTTTTCTATATAAATAATAATTAATATAAGTAAAAGTAAAAAGGGCTACGAGCCTAAAACATAAATTGACAAACTGTATGAGTAGTTAAAAAAGTTTTTTTGAAATAAAACTATGTCATAAATTAAAAACGTAAAATATAATTTGACAATCAGAAGTTGAACAAACGTTTCGATCCTGGTTGGATCATTTTCAATGTGACAAATAAATTAGTGTGACAAAATAAATTAACAACGGTAATTAACAATAGAGTTAATAAAAAACGTAAATAAAAAACATATAAAAGATCAAGTAAAATTCGCATTCGGACGCAAATTAACTATAAAACTCGCTCCAAATTGAGAGGAAATCAAATAAACGATTATAGTTGACAAAAATGTGCTCCTCCGAACCGTATGTGTGTATAAGGACGAACATGTTTCTGTTAGCAAGTATAAATTGTAATAATAAATTAACGGTAGAAGTAAATAAAAATAAAAATAAAAATAATAAGAACAATAAGAAAAGTACGAATCGAGTCGCAAACAGTAAAAAGGAAAGTACAAATAAGTCGTAAATAATAAGTCAAATTTAAAGAAAGAGGCAAAAATTATCTTTGATATTATAAGGCAAGCACATAAGACAAGCATATCAAAAAATGAGTTCATTATGGCTGTCAGATTCATTTTAAATTCAACCTTTTTTACTTTTAACAATAAAACTTACAGACAGGTGTTCGGCACTCCAATGGGTTCACCTTTATCTCCAATAATCGCGGACATTGTAATGCAGGATTTAGAAAAAGTAGCACTGGAAAAACTGTCAACACAACCCTTGTTCTATTTTAGATATGTTGATGATATTTTGCTCGCGCTTCCATCTGACATTGTCAATGACACTTTGAACATTTTCAATTCCTTACATACGAGATTACAATTCACCTTGGAGGTTGGTGCAAATGGCAGATTGAGTTTTCTCGATACAATACTGATTATAGATAACCAAAAAATTATATTCGACATTTACCATAAAAAGACATTTTCTGGAAGGTTCTTTAATTTTCACTCAAATCATCCTTTGTGCCATAAAAAAGGCACCATCATCAGTTTTATTGACAAAATCATCTTATTATCACATCCACGATTCCAACAAAAAAATTTGATAGATGCTATTCATATTTTCTTAAATAACTGTTATCCTCTTCCCTTTATTTTTTCTATAATAGAACGCAGATTAAAGTTTCATAAATACAACAAAGATACTACACACTGTTCACGCAATAAAGACAAATATTTTACGATTCCTTATGTTAAATCCATTTCCGAAAGTTTCCTTCCAATCTCTAGTATGTTTCATTGTAAATTGGCCTTTTCTATTCCCAACACGTTAAAAAGCTTCATAAAGAGAGGAAAGGACGAACTTAGCCTCCTATCCAGTCAGAATGTTGTCTACAAGATCTCATGTGATGATTGTGAGGCGAGTTATGTTGGTCAGACAAAGAGAAAATTGAGCACGAGACTACACGAACATATCTCTGACATCAAAAAGAATACAGGTTCTCCTACTGTCATAACGGATCATCGAATCAATTTTGATCATAATTTCAAATGGAACGATGTGAGAATTTTGACTGCGAATCTTCTTACAATAAGAGATTGGTATCTGAAATGATTCATATTAAAAGACAGAAACAAGGCCTTAATAGACAGACCGAATCTTTACCCGATACTTATTCACAGATCATCCAGTCTCTTTCTCCCTCTTGATTGCTTTCCCTTCCTCATCCTTCTCTTCTCTCCCTACTTTCTCTCCCTTCCACTTTATTCTTTCCTTCTTATTATTTTTTTCCCTCTTCCCTTTCTAGTTTTCCATTTCAACCTTCTTGTCTTTATATGTCGTACTTTATATCTTAGCTTCTCAGAGAGACGATCAATTTCGATTCCATTCGCATTGCCTAATCTATAATACATCATTTCGACACACACATAAGGTATTTATTGTGAATTTATTTGTTCTAAACTTATCATACATATGCAATGCATGTTGGCGATTTCACTCTTTTTTCTTATGTGCTTGCCTTATAATCAAAGATAATTTTTGCCTCTTTCTTTAAATTTGACTTATTATTTACGACTTATTTGTACTTTCCTTTTTACTGTTTGCGACTCGATTCGTACTTTTCTTATTGTTCTTATTATTTTTATTTTTATTTTTATTTACTTCTACCGTTAATTTATTATTACAATTTATACTTGCTAACAGAAACATGTTCGTCCTTATACACACATACGGTTCGGAGGAGCACATTTTTGTCAACTATAATCGTTTATTTGATTTCCTCTCAATTTGGAGCGAGTTTTATAGTTAATTTGCGTCCGAATGCGAATTTTACTTGATCTTTTATATGTTTTTTATCTACGTTATAACTCTATTGTTAATTACCGTTGTTAATTTATTTTGTCACACTAATTTATTTGTCACATTGAAAATGATCCAATCAGGATCGAAACGTTTGTTCAACTTCTGATTGTCAAATTATATTTTACGTTTTTAATTTATGACATAGTTTTATTTCAAAAAAACTTTTTTAACTACTCATACAGTTTGTCAATTTATGTTTTAGGCTCGTAGCCCTTTTTACTTTTACTTATTTTGATTTATTGAGCCTTATTATTTTATAATAATTAATATATTAATGTAAAAAACGAAACGATAATACATATATGAATTTTATTAATGAGAATTACTCAAACAACATAATGATTATTATTAATTTATTTTATGTTATTAATTTTAATAATCTGAACAATTAAATGAACGTCATATTACCCAAAGGTACCTTTGCTCGGATGAAAATTTTTATTCGGAACTCCTGGAGTAGGCACGAATCGGATGCATACTGACCCCGTAGCGCTCACGCTGGAGCTATCCCGGTTCTAGCGTAAAGTGATGTGTTGTGGTTTTCATTCGTATACGAATAAAATACATGGTGCGATGCGATATGTATCGTCATCTGTGGAACATGCATCAGTAGAGCATGTGCGCCTCATTAAATGGTTAGAAGAACTCGCGAAAAGTCGAATCCTGTCACTGCCAAGTTAGAGTCGTGCTTCACACTGGAGTCAATGCTTGTAGCAAGTTGGTATGATTTCGTCGCTGAGGAGTCAGCTGTTCCAAATTTTTTCTCATGCATTTGATTTTCCATGCTATTTAAGGTTCCTCCCTCACTCCTCCCTGTCTGAAAGAGTTCAGAAATTTGTATCTTATGTTAAAAAATTATGTGCTATTTATTAAAATTGTTTTGTTAATAACTTGTCAATGAACAACAAACGATAGAAAAAGTTGATGACCTTGACATCCTTCAGGATGAAGGTTAATGTCAAGATTATTTGAAAGTCATTGGTGCTGGCTATGTAAAGGTAAATATTTATATATGAGATCTAAAAATCTTATCTTAGCTGTTGTAAATTACATTATTTGTTTCTCTTATAATAATGTGACCGGAGACTATTAAAACTAATTTGTTAAATAAATACGCATAAGATTATATAAATATTTATTTATTTACATTATTTTCTTTCTCCTAATTTACTGCATTATTAACCCTTAATACATATCTTTAGATCATACGTATTCTGCGCATTTTTTTTATTTGAAATAAAAGTACCTGGTCAAATACCGATCACTTTTCTATTTCTAAAAAAAATTTGACATCTAGAGAACAAGTTTTGTGCATTGTCGACCTCAATTCGTATGTATCATTTAACTGACATAACTCCGAAGTTCATTTCTGGATTACAAATGACTCAACGTGTATATAGAGTGTACATTTTTTGTAATTAAAACATTTTTATTTTTTTTTTATTTTCAACTAATTCTTGATTGCGAGAATATTTCGCGAATTATTAAAAAAAAAGAATTTAACAACGTTAATCTTTAACAGATAGAACAACTTATCTTTAACCTAGAACAACGTTAGTCTTTAAAAACATAATGGTTTTTGGCATCTTTGTGTTAAATGTCAGTAATATTATATATTATATTATATCTGTAATGTTATAAAGAATATTTTCCTAATAAATTATAAGTTTTTTTTAAAACTATAGCAATAATAAAATGTATTGTTTAAAATATGTGTAAATGCAAAATCTTCAATTTATAGCCATTTATGCATATTAAAAAAACATTATTTTCGGGTTATTCAATAACATAAAATAAAATTTTTTGGATAACCAATATTTGAACCATTTTTTTTTATAATTTGAAATGTCAATTTAAGATATTAAATCATATTTTTCCTTTAAATTTTTTTGTTTCAGAGTTTTACATTTTTCTATGGAACAGTATATTTTTCTTATTCTGTTAACTATATTTAGTTATAAATTATAATGCGCGCTGCGCATATAACAATTTATCTACAATTTGTTATGAATATACAATTGTACAATTACTTTCTAAAGATGTCAAAATATACATAAAAATTATTTAACAATTTTTATATACTTGTAAGAGTAATGAAAATTAATCGAGAATACTAATGAACCGAACATATATAATAAGGGTGCCCAAAACTACGGTGTGTATTAAGAGTTAACAAGTTGTAGTTTTTTTTCAAAACTTACTTTTTTTAATTGGAATCTTTTGCATACCATTTATCCTTAAGTTACATTGACATTGTGTTTATATTGTTATAGGTTACTATAAAGATAATAGATAAAACTAAACTAAATGAGGAAACAATAAGATAGGAAACAAGACCGTTTACATTAAATAACATTACAATCCGAAGCGCCACTACGGTCTAAGTATTAAGATGTTGAACTAATATATATATTATTCAAACGAATGAATTAACTTCAGAAATAATAATTACGTGTCGATATGGTTGTCGACATTAACGCAATTAATCTGAAATGTAATAATCCCCCAAAATTCCCCAAATTAATCTTAAAAAACTGTAATAAACTTATTGCGAAAAAATATTGCCTCGGCCGGGAGTCGAACCCGGATCTCTTGCATTCCGTGCGAGCGTCCTGAGCCTTTAGACTACTGAGATCTTAGCAATAATTTTTCGCAATAACCGATATGTATCGAGAGTAACGCATTATTTCAGCGCGCGTTTATAAACAATAAAATAGGAAACAAGACCGTTTATATTAAATAACATTATAATCCGAAGCGCCACTACGGTCTAAGTATTAAGATGTTGAACTAATATATATATTATTCGAACGAATGAATTAACTTCAGAAATAATAATTACGTGTCGATATGGTTGTCGACATTAATGCAATTAATCTGAAATGTAATAATCCCCCCAAAATTCTCCAAATTAATCTTAAAAAACTGTAATAAACTTGAAATGAGGAAACTAAATGAGGAAAATTTAGCAAAAATTTTTCGTGAAGTACATATAATGAAAAGATTACGACATCCACATATTATAAGACTGTACCAAGTAACGGAAACAGAGAAAATGATATATTTAGTGACAGAATATGCTCCTGGTGGTGAAATATTTGATCATCTTGTTCGAAATGATAGAATGGTAGAACCAGAGGCACGAAGAGTTTTCCGTCAGATTGTACTTGCCGTTCATTATCTGCATCAACAAAGAGTAGTTCATCGAGATTTTAAGGTCTATTTGTTATGTTATATTAAAATTAGATGTTCTAATTTTTAATTGTTAATAAAATTTATTACAAACCATTTGCATATTGTATGAATATAATTAGTATTTCCCACTTATTTTTAGGCTGAAAATTTATTGGGATTTTTGTTGCTGAATAAGATAAAAAAGACAGAGCTTGGTTTCTGGCGTGTGCGAACAATAATAAATAAAAGGTTAGGTTAGTACGAGAAGATGCTCACGCCATCAGGTAACTGATATAATAATAAACAAGAACACGTGATATACATATAGTGGGACTAACGGCATACAATCAACACCCCCTCTTGACGTAGTCTCACTCGATAAAAAGAAGATTACAGCAATGGAGCAGCTTTGCATGGGGTAGAGGCTTCGTTAGCATGTCCGCTGGGTTCTCTGTGCCCGCAATATGTTTAACTTCCACGTTGTTGTCTCCAACAGTCTGTCGTAGAAAATTAAAGCGAACATTGACGTGCTTTTCTTCTTTATTTCCTCGGATTTTGACAGCTTACCGCTTCATTGTCGCAATAGATTATTATTGGTTTCTCAGAAGACGTCATGAGTTCTTTCATGAGATTTTTATGGCTTGTTTCGATGCTTCATAAGCAGCCTGCAGTTCAGCAACAGTTGTGGAGTCAGCGACAATCGTGCTCTTCCGTGATTCCCAGGATATTGGTCCACCGTTTAATACGAACACATTTCCATAAGTACTTTTAGCATTGTCCGGACATCCAGCATAGTCTGAATCACAATATCCAACAACTTCGTTTTTACCTTCACCAAACTGAATTCCTACTGACATTGTGCCTTTTAAGTAACAGAAAATTCTTTTCACTTCCTTCACGTTATACGGTGTTGGTGCTTCAACAGCGCGAGCAGCATGATTAACCTGAAACGAGATATCTGGTCTCGTATGCGTCGCTGCATATAGTAAACATCCAATAGCCTGTCGATAAGGGAATGGAACTCCAAATGTTTCATCGTTCGTTAGTTGATGTTTCCTAATTTGGACTTCTCCCGGAGTAGGGGCTTTGTTACAATTTTCCATGCCAAAACGGGCGAGCATATTGCGAATATATCCCTGTTGATTTACGCGAATACGTCCTGATCTTCGGTCAACATTTAGTTCCAATCCTAAGAAACAGGTTAGCTCTTCGATCTTTATCTCGAACGCAGCCCTCATAAAATCTAGCAATTCAGTCACAACGTTTTCTGGTTGTCCAGCAACGAGGATGTCGTCTACATATATTGCCAACAACAAACGCCCCTTCTGACCATTTCCATAATATATGCAAGGATCAACTATAGAACGAATCAAACCGAAGGTTGTGACAAGCTTATTAAATTTCTTGTTCCAATTCCGAGGTGACTGCTTCAGACCATAGAGCGATTTCTTTAATTTCCAAACTTTTCCATCATCAATGTCTACTGCATCAGGAGGTCGCACATAAATTTCTTCCTCGATGTTTCCGTAGAGAAATGCCGACTTGACATCGCATTGCTTGATCACCAGCTTCTCATGAGCTGCAATAGCTAACAAAATTCTAATTGAATCCATACGAACTACAGGTGCGAATGTCTCGGTAAAATCAATCCCGTTTTTGACTATATCCACGGCAAACAATTCTAGCCTTTAGCTTGTTGATTTCACCATTTGGATATCGTTTGATCTTCAATACCCAGCCTGTGTCAATAACATTCTTTCCTGATGGCAAGACACATGTCTCAACCACATCATTTTTCGCGAGGGAATCGAGTTCATCTTGCATAGCCATTTGTCAACCGGTGGAGTCCTTATCCTCAAGAGCCTCTCTTGCTGTCTTGGGTTCTTCCATGTTTAACGCCATCAGGACTTCATGCCCTCCTTGTTGCTTCTCGTCAGGAACATCCTCAATGATGATGCTACGACTTCGGAGCTTCATGGTTAAAGGTCCACTGAGTTTGCGTACATTTGTTGACTTCGGATGAGTAGATACTTTAACGATCTCAGTAGAATCATTTTCTTTGACTTCATAAGTTTCGTCATTGGTGGATAATGATTTTATCTCGTCTTCTACATAGAAAGAATTTTGCTTTCCTTCATTGAATTTTACATCACGTGCGATGCGAACATCTTGAAGATCCTGAAAGTAAACTCGATACAGCTTCGTACTCGATCCGTAACCTATCAGCTGACCTTTTCGAGCTTTCTTGTCGAACTTATTTCGCTTCGGTTTTGGGATGTGCACAAAAACATCACAACCGAATGCACGCAGATGTTCAATGGACGGCTCCTTCCCATGCCAGAGTTCATACGATGTCTTCTTTAGATCACGAGTGGCGACGAGATTGGACAGATAACAAGCAGTCGAGACACACTCGGCCCACATAAACTTTGGCAAGTTTGCATCTGCAAGTAGAGATCGAGCCTTTTCTGTAAGAGATCGAATGGCACGTTCGGCCATACCGTTCGACTGTGGTGTATACTCAACACTCATCTCATGCTTGATTTTATGTTCCTTCAGAAGATCTTGAAATGATGTACCAATGAATTCAGTGCCTTGATCAGTCCGCAAAATCTCAATTGGATGACCCGTCTCTTCTTTGATTTCCTGAATCACTTTCTTGAATTCTTCGACAAGTTCCTTCTTTTTCAGCATGGCAACTTTCTTGTATCCTGAGCTCTCGTCAACAAAGACGGCAAAATATTTGCAACCACCTGCCGATTCAATTGAAACCTTCCCACTAAGGTCGCAGTGAATTTTTGCACCTGGCTTGAAATCCTTATTAACGATTTCCTTGTATGGTCCTTTGGTCATTTTTCCAAAAATATAGGCTTCGCAGAAGAAATCTTCTTTTCCAGTTGCACAATATCCTTTAGATTCTAATAGAGCTTTGATCTTTCCTGCATGTCCAAGTCGACGGTGCCAAGTTTCCCATGATGCGGAGATCTCCTTCTGAGCCGTGCAAACCTTAGCTGGTTTCTCGACTTTGATCAGCATTCGATACGTCGAGTGTCCTTTTTTAATACCACGGACAATCACCTCGCCTTTTGAATTCTTTACAACAACCTCTGACTTACTAAAAAGTGCTTCGTAACCAAGGTCAGTCGTGGCTATAATAGAGAAAAGATTGAATGGTCCAAAATCAGGAACTAACCTTACATCCTTGAGACATCTCGGCACCCACTCTTTACCGTTATGGACTATTACATTTATTTTGCCAATAGCCGTCGCCATTAGAATCCTGCCATCCCCTATTTTCACTTCTTCCGGAGGATCCAATGCCTTTGATTCTACAAACCAATCACTATTACGAGTAATATGGCTGTACGCACCTGAATCACCGATCCACTCATCAATATCTCCTAATTGTTGTTTTGCTGGCATTGCCACACGATTGCTAGACGAATGTCCTTCTGAGCTCGTGTCTTTCTTCTCGGATGGGCAGTCACGAGCAAAATGTCCAAAACCTTTGCAGTTGTGACATTGTAGCTTCTTTCGGTCCTTTTTCCAGCCTGCTTTCTTCTTACCTTTGAAAACTTCTCGGTCTTTCTGATCTTTCTAACCAGATAACGCTACACCATGATTTCCGGATGACGTCACGTTAACGTCACGTTCGACATCTAACAATTTTGCTTGTAATTGTTCCACCGTAATGTCCTTCGTAGGACAAATCCGCCATACTTGCTTGAAGTTATCAAACTTTTGCGGTAGACCACGAACAATTTTTGTAATAATCATTTCCTTTTCGATGTTTAATTTTTGCGCCTTGAGCTTATTTTCAATGAGCATAAGCCCTGAAATATACGACACACAGTCATATCGTCTTTCCAGTGATAGTCGTTGTATGCTTCCAATGCAGCTAGCTTCGTCGTGTTTGAAACCTCGTCATAATGTCCCACGAGAGTCTTCCACATATCAGCGGATGATTTACAGGCGACCACCAAATTAAAATGTGCATCATCGAGAGATTTACTTAACAAAGACCTCGCCAAGGCGTCCTTCTTTTTCCAATCAGCCAGTGTGGCATCCGTTGGTTGCTCTCTCGATCCATCAGCCACATCAAACACATCGTTTGCTTCGAGATGAGCCTGAATTTCAAAACGCCAACGAACGTAACTGCTTGAGTTCAGTTGCGTAACAGACTTCAAGTTTATTTCCATCCTTGCAGATTCAAGCGATGTTACTTGGACTTCTGTCTTCCTTGCACACTATCACTCTCCTTTTTTTTTTATTATTATTATAGCCGTTCACACTCCTGGGTCCATAACTTATTGGGATTTTTGTTGCTGAATAAGATAAAAAAGACAGAGCTTGGTTTCTGGCGTGTGCGAACAATAATAAATAAAAGGTTAGGTTAGTACGAGAAGGGTGCTCACGCCATCTGTCAGGTAACTGATATAATAATAAACAAGAACACGTGATATACATATAGTGGGACTAACGGCATACAATCAACAAAATTTGTTACTTGATGCAGACAATAATATAAAAATTGCTGATTTTGGCTTTAGTAATGAATATACACCTGGTGTTCCACTTAGTACATGGTGTGGTTCACCACCATATGCTGCACCTGAAATTTTTGAAGGAAAACATTATGATGGTCCAAGAGCTGATGTCTGGGTATGTTATCATTTTCATATACATATTTTTTATTCTAAAATTGCTGTGTATAGTTATTTAAATATAATTTTATATTTTTGTTACAAATAAATCTTAATAATACATGCGCGCGAGCGCGCGCGCGCGCGCCCCACACACACACATACACACACACACACAACTGCTTGTTTGTCCAACATACGACACATCCTTGCAGTCAATCTCAATATACAATATTAAATTGAGAAGATTGAGGTAGCACACCTTTCTGGACTTTAATAAATTTATTAAGCTTATTTATGCTTTTATAGCCTATACGTATAAAAGGTACATGTTTTAAGAAATTACTGATTTTATTAGAAATATTAGGAATAAATGGTATAGAGAAAATTTTTTATTATTGATTTTTTCTTGGGTTGTTAATTGTTTATCAGTAACAAAATCGTCAATACGATTAAAAAGATGGAATTTATTGTAAAGTCTTTTTTTAATAATTGGAAATATCAAACTTAGAGGATAACCATATATAGAAGAATTTTTATAATTAAATCAAAATTTTTTTCATAGAAACTTAGATGAGAAAGTAATAAAACTTTATCAATCAAACCAATAATCGTGTCAATTTTTTGACAGAGTGGATGCCATGAGAAGTAATTGAAAAAAACGACCCGAGAATGTAGGTTTACGATACCAATCAAAAATAAGAGTCTCCTCTTTTTTTATCAAGCAAATGTCCAAGAAGTTTAATGAGTCTCCATTTATCATCAATTTCCATTGTAAATTGTAGTCTGGGGTGGTAAGAATTAAATTTAATAAGAATCTCATCAATTTGAGCATTGTTAATAGTTAAAGCAATGTCGTCAACATATCATACATAAAATAATGGTGTCACAGAAAGTTTATTTAACGAAACTGACTTTAAGTTCTGCATGACTATATCAGCAAGTATGGGAGATAGTGGAAAGCCCATGGGTAAATCAAAGGTTTGTCTATAAAATTTGTCATTGAACTTGAAAAAAGTAGAATCCACAACTAATTTTAGTGCTTTAAAAAATTCCATTTTTAAGATGTCAATTTTTTTTATAAAATACCTATACCAATTTTTTTTATAAGATATTTTATGTACGATATGTTGATGACATTGCTTTAGCTATTGACAATGCTCAAATTGATGCGATCCTTATTAAATTTAATTCTTATCACCCCAGACTACAATTTACAATGGAAATTGGTGGAGACTCATTAAACTTCTTGGACATTTGCTTGATAAAAAAAGAGGAGACTCTTATTTTTGATTGGTATCTTAAATCTACATTCTCGGATCGTTTTCTCAATTACTTTTCATAGCATCCACTCTGTCAAAAAATTGACATGATTATTGGTTTAATTGAATATAGAATTTTATTACTTCCTCATCCAAGTTTTCATAAAAAGAATTTTGACTTAATTATAAAAATTCTTTTGAATAATGTGCCGGTATTTGACGGCACGATTCGCAGATCCATAAAGAACTTCAGGAGATGAGATTAGACAGCTTTATAGATTTTTAAATAGAATATATTTAGCTTTACACATAACACCAGTGGTTATCTTATTATAATACAATTCCTCTTAGCACTATTCGCGTCACGGTAAAGACTACTACATTTACATTTAAACGACGGGCAAAGTAATGCGATAAGTTTCTTTTAAATTTCTGACCAATGACCACATTCGTAGCCGCGCTTATATATATAATACGTATCTTGATTTTCGCGGTAGCCTTTGCTCTTCCGCGTTGGTCCGTTAGCATTCCGCTTACCGAACAAGGACAGCTTCCATGCAACTTCTGAGTCCGCGTTTCTTAAGTTAAAATTTATATTCGCTCAAGGTCTTCTTTTATATTAATTATTAAAAAGTATCTTTAAGTATATTTAATAAATAGGTTTCGGCAATCATTTATTTAATCGTTTATATTTCTGGCACGTAATTGCGCGGCGCAATTGTCGCTTGTGCAATTAGCACTCGTGACAAATGGTTATTCATTAAGCTTGATATTTTTAACTATTAAAAAAAGATTTTACAATAAATTCGATCTTTTTAATCGTATTGACGATTTTGTTACTAATAAATAACCCAAGCAGAAATCAATAATAAATATTTTTCTTTATACTAATTATTCTTAATAAAATCAGTAATTTTTTAAAATATGTACCTTTTATACGTATGAGCTATAGAGGCATAAATAAGCTTAATAAATTTATTAAAGTCCAGAAAGATGTGTTACCTCAATCTTCTCAATCTAATGTTGTATATAAGATTGACTGCAAGGACTGTGATGCGTCATATGTTGGACAAACAAGCAGATGCCTTAAAACGTGCATAAGTGAACATAGGAATCATATTAACAGAAACACGACTCAACATTCGGTTATCACACAACATCGTATGGACTCATTTCATGAATTTGATTGGGAGTAGTATAATAGTGGCGGTTCTAACCCAGGTCCTCTGAGGGGGGCGCGGGGCGCGGGGATACTCATAGGCGCGGGGAGTAGGCGCGGGGAGTACTGATAGACGCGGGGAAGGGAGGGGAGGCGCGGGAAGTCCCGGCGCTATGTGGTGTTTACTGATATGATGATACGTATCGCCATGTTGTGGTGTCACGTATTATTGGGACCGCCGCCGCCGCAGACTCCGCGTCCATCCTAAAGTGCGTTTCGGGCCATCACCACAGACCTCGCGTCTATCCCAACAAATGCGTTTCAGACAGTCACTGCGGAGTCCACTCCTAAATGCGTAGCAATATTATAACGCGAACAAGAAATATTAAAGAAAAAAGAAAGAAAAAACTATATAATAAAAAAAAAATATCGATCTTCGCCGTTGAGAAGCGAGCCTGCCTAGGATCTATAGGGGGGCAGTTGTATATAAAACACTTTAGATCATAAGTGCCGTCACGAAAAGTTATCGCTATAGCGCGTCGAGATATAGGATGAATGGATGGATGGATGAATAGACGGATGGGAAGTACATATATATAATGATATGAACAAAAAAAATTTTTTATTCACATATTATTACATCATTTCTTTTTTTTTTTTACATATTAAAAACTAAAGCCAATAGCTCACAATCGACGAGCTGATGTTTGTTAAAGATATCACTATCGCGTATAGCGTTTTTGGACGCGATGTTGGAGAATCGCGTATACTTGACATCAACCGTATCGACGAGTCAGGTTAATCGTTCGAACGTTACATCGATACATTCGTCAAACTCAACATACGTCGTAGTGTCGTTTCGGTCATCATCATGCGTACGGACGAAGAATTGAAACGTACCAGCGTAGCATCGTTCAGCATGCAAACGCTGACAGTTAGCGGTCCAACACTTATAAAATTGTCCTTGTATTCGTTTCGTAGCATCTTGTAAACATTCCATCGCTGCTCGTAGAGACCCTTCCACGTTTCGAGAGACAGCAGCAGTTCATGTCCGCGATGATCTCCCAGGGCGATCTCCACGTAACTCAGTGGACCAACGTTGATTCCAATTTCCAAAAATTTGTAGCCCGTAGTCGTCAGATCGTAACGTCTGCCCAATAAATGCATCTTGCGATGCTCCATGCTGTGTATACATAATGTTAAAAATTTCTTTCTTTTGTGTATAGAATGTTAAAACTTACATGTTATTGCAGTTCTTCTTCGTTTCGTACGATGTGTTGCTGTCTTCAGCGAAGTACATTTTTTTTTCAACCGTTCGTACAAGCGAGTATCGCAAGACTAATTGCACCCGCGTAAATTGCGATATATATAAAACTTCTAGAATCGAAGAGGGAGTAACTCTCCCTTTTTCTAAGAATTGCGAACCTGTCGCAACACGTTTTATCGAGTCTTTCTATGTTTTTTTTTCTATTTTTTATTTTTTGTTCGCGAGTTTATCAATGCTTATACTTTGTGATTTATATTTCGATGGCATCGATGACGTTGGTGATGAGCACGTTGGCGTCTTTTCTCCAGGATATTTCCAATATCTCGCTTTTTCCTTCGAAGGCGGTGGACTTGGCGGACTTGGCGACAATGGACAGTACCCCTTTCGCTCGATTGATTTTCGACGTATATATTCTTTTATTCGATCCATGTCTTAACGCTCGTAACTGAAGCTTACGATTGAATGAAAAAAGTCTAATATACTGCCTATGTACATTATATGTACTGTCAGATGTACTGTCAGATCGGACATGTCGCGACACGTTTAACAGAAGCGTTGACGTTTTTGGATACATACATACGTATATACATACATACATATGTGTTCATACATATACGTTCATACATATACGTTCATTCATATGAGTACATGTATTACAAAGGAAGAGAAAAAAGAAATACGTAATAGATACGTTAACGTATTTTTATTTAAAAAATTCTTTTGCAACCACTAGTTATATATTTTCAATACATTTTGTAACGCGCAATTATGAACATGTTGTCCACATCGTATAGTATTAGCAACATCCAGCTTGGTTAAAGATTCCAGGTCTTCGTAAACTATATCCAAGGTCTCGACACGCACATGCGTTCTCGCTCATCGTCCAAAAGCAAGTTCCACAGCCACGTTCATTTTTCGCGTCCCTTAACGTACATGATAGCATCATCTTCAAATACAGCTGCTGTGATCAGACGTTTCGCCTCGTTGTACGGGACCATCCCGTCCTCCCATAGCAATCCATGGTAATAAGCAGTCAATCAGGAAGCGCAAGACCTGTCGGATCTTGTCAAAAATTTCCATGGCACGGAACTCGTAAAATGTAATGTGTGAGAACGATCCCCTGTTTCAGCACCGCCACTTCCTTCATGATAAATTTCTTGTTAACGATGAATCCTTGCAGATCCACGAACGTTGGCACGAGCATGTTGTCGAGAAGACTGCGGTCGATTGCGACGTATCGTAGATCTTATATCGTGTTAGAGGTGCATCTTAGGTGATTTTGCGCACAACATTGGTCAATGAATTATACTGAACCACGCGATCGTGTATGATGAGACAATAGGCTGTTGTATTTGCGGGTACATCCTCTTTACATTCAAAGTCTAATCGCACGTCCACGGTGCTACTCTTGACTGATTCGTTCTGTCGAGAGCAATCGATGATCACGAATGGGCCATTACGTAAAAAAGTTGTAAAGGTGAGACTCGGCTCGAGATACTATCCGTAGTAGCCCTTGCAGAAACACGCGTACAAGTCGTACAGAATCGCACATCTGTTTTTGTCAAAATCCAGATTCAAGTCATCGTACGGATAACATTCCAAATTCAGATAAAGTTTCGCATTGGTTAATTTGCAGTCGTCGAATCGACTTACATCCTCGGACATGACATTTTTTCGACCTGTTTGCATAGCGAAAATAACGTAGCGCGGCTTCTCGAGTTGAGTAGCCGTCTTGATGGCCCACGAATGCTTGGTTGTGCTCTGCAAGAGTGGAAATTCGTACAGATCCCACGAGCGAAAAGCCATGCTCAGATATCGTTCGCTCTCCAAAGCGCGCAGCATCGACAGCTTATTTATCTCGCTCAATAACACGTGCGGCATTCGCCATTGTACTTTGAATAATTCGAGCGTTGGCTCTATCGCCGGATCTCCCGTCAGACAATTGTTGTCGTTGCGCGCTCGTATTAAAATCAACTCGTGACGAGCGTTGATCACCACGCGTTTGTAATCTTCGCAAAATCCACAGTACACAGAAATTAAAATATCCGGCTGCAGTAGTCTGAGCATCCCAGTCGGCATTCCGTAGAATCACGCTTCTATCGGATGACACTGTTATAGTTTTTGAGCGTGCTAGTTATACCCACATTTCTATTACGGTCAATCTCCACCATTGAATTCATATCGAATCTCATCAAAAATGAACGTAATTATTTCCCAATGCCACATGAGCACCCTGGACCACTTTGTTCTTCGTCAGTTTTCCCTCGACATGTAGAAAGCTTTCGTACGGCACTGTGTACAGATCTTGTTGCTGTATGGGTATTCTTATTTCGTCGCTGTCCAAACATGGTGTTGGCGAACGGGCTGTACGTGTGAGTCTCAATCTTGACGATGCGATCGTCGAAGATCGGCTCATCTTTAATGTTTAAGATATCAGTCATTTCAAATGTTGCGCACCGCGAATCCCAAAGATTTTAAAAATGTAACGTTTGTCGCGCTGAGTTTCTTCTTTTTCTTCCTGATGCAGCTGGATGAGCGAGTGTTGTCGAGCTGTGGCGTCACCGACCTTGTAAAGGATGCATTATCTCTCTGCGTACGCTCCGTTCCGTTCAGCACGAGCATCTCACGCTCACGTTATTACTGTCGCCGTCGTACGTGCAATCTAACGGTGATCTCTTCTCCTCGAAAATCGAGCAATCGTCCGTTCTGATCGACGATGCGTATCGTTAGATCTGTAATACTCCGTGCGATGATCGGCAGGTAAATGATTTGCGTCGGCCTCTCCGATATCTTATATCCTGGCGCCACGCTCGGCGAAAATTCATGTATCGTGTGCACGCTTTTGCCGTTGCTGTATGCACCTGCGGTCACGTTACATTCTACGCGGATAACGTTTACATTCATTATGTTGATCGACACGTTCGTGCCACTTTTGCGGCTGCAGTATACGCTTCGACGAGAATCCCAGCAGCGATCCAATGCTGTTGGACTTGTCAAAGTTTATTCTGTACGCACACCTAAACTCACATTTCATCGTGTTGTAGTTTGCGCGAAGTGTAATCGGGTATTCTCCACCCTCATCATTATCATCATTATCATCATCATCATCATCATCATCAGTGTTATTGTTATTGTCATCATGCACTACATCAACGGTTTCAAGTGCGTCGCGGTGCGGACGTTTTCGTAAAATCGCGCGTTTCAGAAATTCATTTATATCTCGCACTTCGTACGAACCTTCGGGAATTGTAATTTCCGCGTCGTCTTTGGCGAAATAAAATTTGTTGTTCGATTCGTTCACGTTCGGTATCGTGTGATAAGTCTCAAAAATCGCCAAACCGAGCTCGTAATCTCTGTCACTCAAATCTATGGCGGGGAAGTAATTCGCCGCGAGGACGGTGCTCTTTCCGCTCAGCGTAAGCGTCAACGACATGACGGAAAAAAGCGTTCGACTAATACTAAGATTTCACAGCGCCTCGTCGAGCTTTTTAAATTCACGCTCGTCTACCGTTTGTAGAAACTGCAGACACATCTGTCCTCAGAAACTTTGATCGTGCGTCTGATAGAACGTGCGATTGTACTCTATCGTCGTAGCACCGTTCTCGAAATATTGCACCAGTTCCTTAGGCGGTCGAAGATTGCCGAAACTGTCAAAATACACGACGCGATTGTTCCTCTTCGCGTACGCTACCCAGTGAGTACCAGGCCCCGTCGCATCGTCCAGATTCACGATACTTTCGTTTCGGCGCACACCGCTCGTCGGTAACGTGTTACGCATGAAAACGCCTTTAAAGTATGGCACACGCATACGTCTCGCGAGTTCGTTCAATTGTACATTGGTAGTTGCGCCAGACGGCATTTTTATCTTTTTGACGTTTTTTTTTCTTTGCAGCTACGCCCTGTCCATGTTTGTATGGACCGAGATACAGTCCGCGTCCATATTTGTACGGAGCGAGATACAGTCCGCGACCCTGTTCCATCGCGCGATCGTGACGTTGCAGCTCTTCGAGCTGACGTCGCGCGGTTTTGCTATCGTTTACCGCTTTCGCCACGCTGGCTGCTCTGCCGATCAAGGACCCGAGTGCGCCTAACATTGGTAGAAACGGTAACGCACCGCCTCGTTTCGCCGTCGGAAGTATCCGCTTTTTCGTCATCTTTTTCTTCGTCGTCTTCTTCTTCGGTTTCATATCCATGCCGATCTTGGTCTTGGCTTTCATCGCTGCCCAGACGGCAGCTGCGGCGGCTCTCTCGCCCAGAGCCGAATCTCTCGCGACGACGCGTCCTAGCGCTTTATCGGCGAGTACCTTGTCCGCCGTGTGTCTATGGGTGAGATCGTTGCTTCGAGAATACGCAATGTCGTGTTCTCGACACGCCGCGTCCAGCGGATTTATGCCCGCGTCACCTCTGGTTAATCGTTTCGTAAGTCGAGTGCCCGGACCGCAAAACTGGTAACCCGGAATATGTAACTAGAAAGGAAGCGCGTTTATCGCTCGATTTAGCAGACTGCCGTGCGATGCCGACATTCGCTACAATCCTTTATCTTCGGTGTGGGGCCGTCGATGTGCGTCCGCTGCCACGACTGATTGTAGTGTTCGTCGCAGCGACGATAAGTTCGAACCTCCGAATCTGCCTTCACGTGTTCCGGAAGCTTGTCCCAGACGTGTTCAATGTATTCACCGTACACGCGTAAGAGTACGACCTTCGGTATATATTGTAACTGCTCGGCGCTCAAATCTCGAATATCGGAAAGATGACACAGCGCGAGATACATTTTGCTACTGCGTGATTCGCGGATTCGCACGCCTTTAAATAATCGTTCGAGAGCGCGTAGTCTTTAGTGTGAGCATGAAATTCGTGCTGCAACCGCTGATGATACGTGTCACAAACTGTGACGTGAAATCACAAATGATGGGAGGCAGTGCGGAGAAGCGCAAGCACGGCGAAATGCTGCCGAGTACTATATGCGCGATCATTTGCGGCCCGTCGAATTGTGGTAAAACCAACGTTCTCATAAGTTTGCTCGAGAGTCCAAATGGTGTACGTTTCGAGAACGTGTACGTCTACTCGAAATCACTGCAACAGCCAAAGTATCGATATCTCGAAAATTTATTTACATCTATCGATGAAATCGGTTACTTTACGTTTTCCAATAATAGCGACATCGTTCCACCGAACGAGGCGCGTCCAAATTCTATTTTTATCTTTGATGACGTGGCATGCGACAAGCAGGATGCGGTGAGAGAATACTTTTCGATGGGTCGCCACGCGAACGTTGACTGCTTCTATCTTTGTCAGACGTACGCGAGGATACCTAAACATCTGATACGCGACAACGCGAACCTGCTGATCCTGTTCAAACAGGATTGTACCAACTTGAAACACGTTTACAATGAATACGTGAACACCGACGAATGTCTTACGACGAATTTTGCACGTTGTGCCGCGACTGTTGGCAAAAAAAAAAATGAATTTTTAGTAATTGACAAAGATAGTGCGCTTAAAGGCGGGAGATACAGAAAGGGATTTAACGAGTTCGCAATACTGTAACGTGACTAGTCGTTGATACTTCGCCAGAGACGAACATGGCTGATGTGCGCGAGCGTGAAAAAATCGCGAAAGAGATCGAGAAGACGAGCGAATCGATCCGCAAGAAACATCGCGCTCTGAAAATCGGTAGAATCGAGGAAGACATGGCATTGGACAGACATTTTAAGCCTATTATCCGCTGCGACAAATCGTTGATAGCTCCGATAAAGTGCACGCGATAAAGAGACAGTCGCGCGACGATGGCGCAGCGTCTGCCTCCAAGCGCAAGAGGAAGGAAGAAGAAGAGGAGAAGGAGGAGGAAGAGGGAAAGAAAGAGAGTGAGACGTTCGAGCGTTCCACGATTCCGGATAAATCCGATGATTGATCGCATGATCGTGTACAGCCGACAACCTCCACTCCGCGTACGATGATCGTACCGACGATAGAATCGTTGGATAACGTTTTCGAAACGACGGAAGACTCGCTAACAACAAAGGTTCAAAATCAGTTGCAAACGTCGGAAGGTCGAGAGGCGTTACAAGCCGGCTTGAGTCCACTGGGTCAAAAGTACGTCGAGACTGTCCTGAGGGGAGCGCGAGATAAACAGAAGAGTGGTCTAGATTATGTATACGGCGTTTACCTACAAAAGGATGGATTGATGTTTGGCAATAAACGTTTCGACATGGATGATGCTGACAACATAATTATCGACAGCGTACGATACGCCGGTTCACTCGATCTTTACGAATTAATTTTCAAGAGAATTCCCGACGATTTCCTTTACACGGAAGACGATATGAACAAGTACAAGAGCATGCTGCTGGCGACGAATGCGCACAAACACAAGCATCATTCGCAGGGCCGATTATTGAGCAATAGGGGATACAAGTACAAATACGTAATCGCGTCGTTGATGTCGATCACACCCAAGAAACAGAAGAAGAAATCTAGAAAGGGATTACCTCATGCAATGACATTAAATGACAACGCGATCGATTACGTGCACTGGGACGATCCCAACGAGCTGGATCGTCTACAATTGCTCGACGCTTCGCACCGAGCGGGCAACGCTCACGACAACGAGATGCTGTCGATTATCGAAGAACTTTGCGAAGCCGGTCTTATTATAAATTAAATCGCGTATCGAAGAAACGAGTCAGTCGAGTAGCGTCAGCGAGAAAAAAAATACTTTTGTCCTTTGTATTACACGTCGAATCATGAAAAAGAAATCCAGCGAAAAGAGAAAAATTAGCTCCGAGAGACGCCGACTCGTCGAGGAATTGCACGCTCCGGCGAGAAGAAATTTTCCACGAAGACGCGTCATAGTTCGAGGAAGGGGTGATTTGGAGGTTTATACGTCGAGAGCGTTCGTAAAAGAGCCCCTTAAAAAAAAAACCAACACTACAATTTTTCCCTCATCGATGTGTTGAGCAAGTTTTGCGGGGGGTAAAACCCCAAGAGCAAGAATGGAAGCGAGCGGGGGGCTATTTTTTAGTTTTAAATTGAGCAAAAAGGAATGTCCTAAAAATTTTTAAAAAGGGGGGGGGAAGGGGGGTTTTCAAAAATCCCCTGTGCAGAAAAAAAATTGAAAAAAAAAAAACCCCAAGTTAAAAATATTCCGTATTCGGTTTGGGGAAACGCGATAGGCGAAAAGGGTTTAAAAAAAACGTCAAAAGCGATGGGAAAAAAGTTTACACTTTAAAAAGGGAATTTTAAGGGATCGCGAGCTTTTCCCCGTCTCGTACAGATTTTAAAAAAGGGGGGAAAAAATCGCCTATCGGCATGCGACCGCCCCGTAAATCCCCCCATCGCCCCCAAAAGGGTCTTGGACCCCCGGGGGTTACGTGATAAAAAACGTGGGCCAGCAAAAATTCAAAAAAGGGGGGGGTTTTGGGACGCGGAGCAAGTACAAAAAATTTTTGAGAAAGGGGGAAAGGGGCCAAATTGGGGCCAAATTTTGGGGGTTTTTACGACGTTAAGTACAGCGTACCCCCGGAACCCCTCTACTCGAAGAAAAATTTTGGGGAAAAAAACCCCGCTGGTTTTGTTTTTTCGAGAAAAAGTTGCCTCGCGTACCCCCGAAACCCCGATTCGTGGGAAAGTTGCACAGGAATGGAGACAAGGTCGTCAAGTGGTTGGGGGTTTGTTTTAAACGCACAATTTTTGGTACAAAAAAAAAATTTTTTTTATTTTAAAATTTTTTTTTAAATAAAAAAAATCAATATAAAAAATAAAATAAAAAAAAATCAATATTTTTTATTTCCCATTCCTCTCATCATCATATTTTTCTTCGTTTTTTGGGATACAAAAAAAAAAATGAGGTAAAAAGTAAGGGAAAAAAAATTAGTACTAGTTATAATAAAATTTTTTTAAATTAAAAAAAAAGTGATATGGATTTATGAAAGTATAAAAAACGTAAACCCCAAAAAAAAAATACTTGTTAAAGAAAAAAAAAATGTAAAATACAATAGAAAAACTTTTGCAAAAAATAAAATTTACAAAAACAAAAATTTAAAAAAAGGTACCCCAATTCCCCGGGGAAGCCCCGGGGCGATTTGGACAAAGTTTTCGTTGTCTTTTGATGGCCCCAGAGGGTTTGATTGGTATCGTGTAACCCGGGAAAAATTGACGTATACCGATGACGGCGAGTCTTTCAATTCTTTTTCAAACCCCGGGTTTAAACGTCAAAAGTTATTTTTCGCGCTACGACGTTATTTTTTAGCCTTTCCCCTTTTTTTTAAGCCCCTTTCCCCTAAAAACTCACCCCCGTACATTTTCGCTCTAAGTCCAAAAATTCGGTTTAAAAAAAGTTGTTCTCATTCATCGGGCCCCGGGGACTTTTTTTTCGCGAGAGGATATCGAAAGCGTTTTCTCCCCGGTAATCGCTGTGTCGAATCTAGATATCCCCGTTCATAGACTCGAAAAAAATTTCGCATTTTTGTAAAGGGGGTACGGGGGGGAATGATTTTTCTTTTTCGGGGGAAAAACGGTGACATTTTTTTTGGATGAAATTTTCAAAAGATTTTTAATCAAGTATGCCCCGGGGCCCCGGGGAAAAACGGCTTGTTAAATTTTTACCTCGATTTTCACTTTTCGACGGAAAACAAATTTCCCCCAAAAACCCCCGCGGCTTAAAAATTTTCGCTTTTTTCCCCCGGCCGTACCTTTCCGCCCCCTTTTGGGTTTTTTAATTTACATCAACGGGGTTTTCGAATTTCCCCCTGGTCTTACCAAATTTTTTTCGTTGGCATTGCTTAAAAAATTTTTTTTTTGAAATCGTTTTTTTCGCAAAAGTTCTAAATTGTGTTTTGAGTTAAATTTAACGCAGGGGCATGGGATTTTGCGAATTGTAGCACCGATGGGTCTTTATTTTCCCCCAAGACCGGACGAATATATTGCTGCAGGTTTTGATAAAAGGTGAGTAACGTTTTTTAAAAGTACAAACCCCTAGAAAATTTTCTTCGCGCTTTCCCGGGGGGTTTTTCGCGCGTTGGGGGAGAAAGGTAGGTTTGTGTGTAGGGGGGGTTGGGGAGATGTGCGGGATCGAGACGACCTCGAGGAAAAAAACCCCGGAGGTTTAAAAACCCGGGGCGATCGCGCTCACGGAAAAATTTTCAGGGTCTTCGACCCCCAAAAAATTTTAGTAGGTAAAAAGGTTTTTAAAATCCCCATCCCCACAGATTATTCACATCGAGTACATCAAGTTACGACGGGGAGTTTCGAGGGGGCGAACGAAACATGTATTGTTTTTGCCGGGGGGAAAATGCGGGCATTGACGGGCCGCGGTTTTTTACCGCCCCCCGATGAACAAACCCCATCAATGCGGTGACAACTCAAAAATTATGGGTATATTTCAGCATGGCGGCCCCCGTGAAACCCAATGTAAATAAAAAGGGGGGATGGACAGTAAAGCGATTTTGGTATTGCGGAAATTTTCGAAAATGTCTGCTAAAAAAAAGGGGCCCGTTTTTTGTACAGATACCGTACTCCCCGAGCGTTCGAATGGGAATTTTCTTCCGATGGTTTGGGGGGGTGAGCGTAACGCTCTCGGATAATGTTCGCTCAACGACTGAAAAATTAAAATTGCGCGGGGGGGTAAGGGGGTGTCCTGCCCCCAATTTTTCGAGCAACAATGTACTCGTACGGAAAGAAACCTTTTTTTTGTGAGTAATTTTAAATTTTTTAATTTTTAAATTTTGGAAAATTCGGAAAAACCTACAATTTTTTTAAATTTTTTGCGAGATACGACGCCAATTATCAAAAATTGCATTTAAAAAATTGAAAAAAAAAAAAAAATCTTTTTTTGGGGAATTTTTTTTTAAAAATTTTTTATTTGTGTTTTTTGGGTATCGCATTTAGGGAATAAAAATTTTTTTTCTTATTTAAACGGTAATATTACATGTAAACCTACGGGGGAAAAAAATTTTTAAAATTTAAAATGCGCGTCGAAAGCTGAAAAATTTGGTAAATACGTTTTGGAATTTTAAAAAGAATTTTTTTAATTTTAAAATTTTCCCAATTGAATGTGCTGGACCACGAAAAACTACCGGGGAGATGACAATGGTCGCGAACCCGCTTTTTGCCCCGGGCGAACGGTTTTTGCAGGGGGAAAAAGCGCTACGGTGGGGCCCCCCTTTTCTTTTTGAAAACGTTTCCATGGGCATTTTTGGGGGGATACAAAATTTTTACGCGAAAGCGCAATGTTGAGTTTTTACGGGGAAACCCCCGAAAACCGTTTTTCATCGGCGGAATGAACGATGAAAAAATTTTTCCTACGCACATCGCACGAAGTAGCCTATATAAAACGCGTCATGGGTTAAACGCGTAGGGAAAAGGGGATCTTCCTTTTCGGTTTTTGTCTTTAAAACGCATTCCAGACGGCGGGACGATGAACGGCCCCCTTTCGATTTTTAGTTTTCAAATTTTGGGGGCCCCTTTTTGTCTTCGTCGGAAAACGGAGGGGCCGGTGTTGATTTTGGGGGGAGCCATTTTATGCAACTGAAATTTTTTTGCACGAATGAAGAAAGGGGGGACTACAAATAAAAAAGAAATTTTTCTATTTTTTTTTCTGTTTTTTTTGACTATTTTTTTTTATACCCCCATACAAAAATTTTTCCCGTCTCGTTTTAGTAATTTTAAAACTTAAAAGGGGGGGGTAGATTTTTATCCACGCAAAGGGTCAAGGGGGCGTTGGGGTGAATGTTGTGGGTTTTCGGAGATTGACATGCTTCCTTCTTTTCATTGGTGGGGCTGCAAAAAGAAAAAAGGGGCTTTTTTTGTTTCTTTTAGCGGGGGTCGTACCCCGTTCCCAACCTTCGAATTTCGGAAGTTTTTGGGGCTTTGGGGAAATTTACTTGAAGTTTTAAACTGGGGGTTTAAGGGGTTTTGAGGGGTTCTCGATTTACATGCTTTTTTGGGGGTACAGAGTGGCGCCCGATCACGCGAAACACCCTTGCCCCTTTGGGAAAAACCCTGACCCCCGCTGGGGTTTGTCGCATTTCTCGTGGCACTCGATGGATCCCGCTTTCCCCTTTGGGGTTTTGGTTTTAAAATTCACTTAAATTGAGGTTTTGCGAAATCCCACCCCCTGTCGCGTTCCGGGAATTTGGGGCGAGCTAGGATAGGGCCCCGGTTCCCGGCCCCCCGGGCCTCGAAACCCCTGCGCATATGGGTTTTTCAAAATCTCGCGTTCTTTTTAATTATCCCCTTTTTAGCACGTTTTCCTTGTCGAAAAAAGCCATTGAAGCGGTGTTAAAATTTGACACCCCGGTTTTCTACAGCGTCGCACTCGCCGAGCTTTTCTCCGCGTTTTAAAAAACCCCGGGGTTTTGTGTGATTAGAGTTTATCACCCCCCCCGTAAATAGGCTCTCAAACGCGGCACGATCTTCCAGACAAGGAAAAGTTCGTGCCCTCGGCTATTCGCCACTCGAAACCCCCACCCCAAGGGGGACGGGGAAAAGGTTTTCCAATTCCAAAATTTACCCGCGACGCGCGATCCTCGCCACCATGGTTGGGGTTTTTCCCAAAGGTGAGGCGGGACCTTTTGGTGGACAAAGCTCTCGAGCCGGGTTTTTGGGGTTTGTGCACTGTTGCAGCCAAAAAGAAAAAATTCCAGAGTAGCGACTGGTTGGGGTGTTTTCCGCAGTTCGCGTTCCCCTCGCTCTGGGTTTTTTCCTGTTTTTTTAAAGGGGGGAAAGTGGGGGATAGGCTGCCAGAGAAAAAAAAGGGGCAAAAAATCTGGATTTGGCACGACCTGCCGTCTTTTCCCCCCCCAAAAAACCGGGGTCAACACCCTGCATGAGACATTCCTTCCCCCTTTTAAGGGGAGCTTTTATTGCATGATGGGCATTTGGTTAAAAAAACCCCCGGTTATAATAAAATTTGGATTACAAAGTTTTTTACGAGCACAATGTACGAATTTCTGAAAAAGGCCCCCAATTTTTACGCGTCCATTTCCTACTGTCATATCCCCAGCACATCCCCCTATCGCCCCCCCGGAAATTTTTCGTCGGCCCCCTCTTGGTTGTTATATCTCCAAAAACTAAATTCCCCCTTTCAAACACTTGTCTTAATATTCGCGAAAAGTTCCCATAAATTTTAAATATTCTAAGTCGATTTTCCTCAATTTACCGATATTCCGAAAAACTACATCGCCTTTGTCCCAAATTCTATTTCCAATGCTTTTAAAAAAATTTTTGGGTTTACACCTCCCCGTCCCAACCCCTTTTTTTGAATCCGCCTACTTTTCGCATTACACTTTTTGCGATTCCGGAATTTTTGAAACGTAACTGAGACCCCGGGTTATGATATTATATATTTATTTTAAAATTTTTTTCCCTTTTTTACCCTTCCTATTGGGTTGCAGGGGTCGGGACGTGTCATCGAAACTTTTACCAAAAAAAAAATTTATTCCCCTTTTCTCCTTTTAACCTCGGAAGGGTCCCCGTTCACGGGGTTTTCTAGATAAAAATCATTATCAACCCCTTTTGACTTTTTTTAAAAAAGAAAAGTAAAAGGGGAAGCAGTAGGGGTTTTTCTTTATCCCCCTTGAAGGGGGGTTTTTTTAGCAGCCCCTTTTAACGTGAGTGCCACCGACTTTAGACAAAAAAAAACTTTTTTGTGGGGCATTTTTTAGGGTGAATGTTGGGGGGGGGATTGGGGTTTTTTTTTTTTTAGGGGTGGAAGCGGGGTCACGCGGCGGGGTGGGGGGGCCCTTTTGCCGGGGGGGATGGGTGTTGGATGGCGGGGTCCCCAAAATACGTGACACCACCCCAAAAAAGGGGATACGTATCATCTATCAGTTAAACAAAAATAGCAGGTGGGACTTATCATATCAGTAAACACCGATTTTGGGGAGACTCCCGGGGGCCCCCCTCCTTCCCCCCCCTATCAGTAATCCCGCGCCCCCCTTTCCCCCGCCATGGTATTCCCCCCCCCCCCCGGGCCCCCCCAGAGGGGGTGGGGGTTGAACCGCCACTGTATACCTACTATTGGATAAGTATAAAATTTTCGAAAAACAATTTTTCCCAAAAAAATTTTTTTCAAGAGGGGCCTATTAAAAACAAAAACTAAGCTGAAAAAACAAAAGATTTTTTCTCTCAATCTGTTAATGAGTTGGGGAAAATTCGTTTTAAATATTCATGGGAAGGTAGAGAGGACAAACGAGTCGAAAAGTCCTTTTCCCCTTTTCAATTTTGCAAAAAATTAAAAGATAATTTTTTAAAAAATTTAAAATTGGTCTTGAAAAAATTTTTTTCAAATATTTTTAATTTTTTGAAAACTGCAAAAAAACCCCTTTTTTTTTTCTCATAAAGTCCTTGGAAAATTTTTTTGAATTTTTTTAGAATTTTTTAAAAAGTATTTTTCACCGCACTATAGTTATAGTTTGTAATATTTAATTATCATTACATTAATTAAAACATTAGACGTTTCGGCCACAATCTGGCCATTTTCAGTAAATTCACAATATTCTTAAAACGCAGAGTTACATATAGCTGATATTAAATTCAACCGTATGATATAATTATATAAACGTGTCTTTTATATATGAAGATGCTTCGTACAATAATATTACACCGCCAATTGTTTTTAGGATGTATTTTAATCACACGAGCATTAACATGTGTAACATAACGAATTTTTTCGAATTTATTAAATTTAATTTCGGATTACAAGTATGTTGGCTATTAAAGAAATGTATAAGAACTTATACGACGAATATTAACACAAGAATACGAATACAATTTTTAAAAAAGTGTCTGAAGGAACGGCTAATTCCTAATCATATGTACAAATTTACACGAAAAGATAATAATAAGCTGTTCCATTCTTCGAAAGAAAGAATTGATAGACTTAAATACAATTTTATTTTTAAATATTATTATATAATATTTAATATCGGGTAGAATTATAATACAAGACGTTTATAAACATCTTGAACAAGTAAAATTTGAAATGTTCAGCATATGTAGACAGATAGAAAAAATTCTACCAAGTAATATATCTAATTCTTTCTTTCGTAGACAAGAAACTAATTTCAACATAATGTGGCGAAAGGAACAGGATAGGATTACCAATAAAATCAAAAACTTGCGAGCTAGTCATAAGTGTAGAGAAAAATCGAAAATTGAGAATATTAACTATAATATAATGCAATTAGACTCTGAGATGAATGGTGATACTTTTAGTGCACCGTTGAAATTAAAGAAAATTTCAACTAAAAATACGACGATTAATGAAATACAATCATCTTATAAAATTAATATTGATCCGGACAGATTCAACACAAATTTTGAAATAACGAGTACTAACGAAGAATGGCTAATAAATCTCAGTAATACTGAAATTTCAGAGAAAGCCAAAGTTATATTGCAATTAGGTCAGCAATTCAACTTACCTAATAATGTCGTCGGCAAAGAAAGGAGTATACTTGAGTTCATCAAACATGTTGAATATAATCTTTTCAGAGCTGATGATGAATTGTGTAAAATGGTTAGGAACGAAACATTTCAAATACTTAAGTCAATAAAGAACTGTGACAACAAAACATTGAATCTTCCGAGAATAGGATTATATATGAAGGTGTAAAGGAAGTGAAGCGATTCATCTCAGAGAATTCTGACATTTTAATAACTAGAGCGGATAATACTATAATAATTATGAATCGGGAAAATTATAGAGAGAAAATGTATGATATTCTCAAGACCACATATAATTTAATATAAGTTAAAAAATTTTTTTCACGTGATTATCAATTTAACAAACAAGATACAAAAAGAGCATAAAGAACCACACCACAGGTTATAATTTGTGATATTTACTTATTATTATATAAATTAAAACATTAAACGTTTCGGCCACAATCTGGCCATCTTCAGTAATACAATAGTCTTCATAACAATAGTCTTCATTACTGAAGATGGCCAGATTGTGGCCGAAACGTTTAATGTTTTAATTTATATAATAATAAGTAAATATCACAAATTATAACCTGTGGTGTGGTTCTTTATGCTCTTTTTGTATCTTGTTTGTTAAATTGATAACCACGTGAAAAAAATTTTTTAACTTATATTTGAATTACACGAGCATTAATATGTGTAAATTACTGCAATTTTTTAATTTCATCGAATGTAATTTTGGTCGGCATGCATGTTTGCTTCTAAAGAAATGTGTACGAACGCACAGAGCAAATTTATACACACGATTGCAAATATTTTTCTTAAAAACCTAAGGGAACGGTTAATTCCTAGTCACATGTATAAATTCACACGTAGTGATAGTGATAGGTTGTTCCAATCTTCGAAAGAAAAAATCGATAGAATAAAACATAAATTTATATTCAAATACTTAAGGGTAGAATTACAGGATGCCTACAAACATCTCGGCAAAATAAAATTCGAATTAATTAACATGTGCAGAGACATTGAGAAAATTCTTCCTAATAACATAGCTGGTTCTTTCTTTCGAAGACAGGAAATAAATTATGATATTATGTGGAACAAAGAAATAGATAGAATTAGCAAAAAAATTTTTTATTTGCGGGCCAAGCACATCCGCCAGGAAGTCAATAGTATCAATTATAATATTAAACAAATTGTGTATCCTGAGATGGATGGGGGTACTTCGTCTGCACCTTTCAAAATTGAGAATGTTCTAATGAAAGTTACGAATTCGGAAAAAATTTATTCAACACACAACATTAATATTGCTCCGGACGGTTTTAATGAAATATTTAATATATGTAACACTAATGAAAAATGGCTGAAAAATCTTAGCAACATTATGATACCGGAAAAAGCAAAAATTGTATTACAACTAGGCCAACATTTCAATTTACCGAACAATATGATTAACAAGAAAAACATTACACAAGAATTTATAAAACACGTAGAATACAGTCTTTTTAAAGCCGACGACGAAACGCGAAATTATGTCAGAAATGAATCCATTCGTATCATGAAATCAATTAAGAAAGGTGATATAAAATCTTTTGAGAACATTGTTTTGAAGGAAGGTGTAGGGGAGGTCAAACGATTCATCTCAGAAAATCCGGAATTATTGATTACTAGAGCGGACAAAGGAAATACCATTGTAATTATGTGTCGGAATAGTTACAAAGAAAAAATTTTTGAGAATCTCAACGATCGCACTACGTACGAATTAATGAAAAATGATCCTACAAATAAAATAACTGCGGGGATTGTGAATTTACTGAAATTTTGGAAGAATAAAGGTTATATCGATTCAAGTTTATACAAAAAATTGCATGTTTCGGACGGTGAACTGCCGAGAGCTTATGGACTGCTAAAGATCCATAAAGAAGGTCACCCTCTAAGATTAATAATTAGTTGCATTAACAGCGTTTTTTATCCACTGGCGACTTTCCTAAAAGACATTATTGACAAGAATAACATAACAAATTTCAGTCATGTAAAAAATAGTCTAGATTTGATACATAAACTTAACGGCAAAGTAATCGATGATGATTTCAGTATTGTATCCTTTGATGTAATCTCTATGTACACGAACATTCCGACTGAATTAGTTATAAAAAGTATTGAGCGTAGATGGGAACTTATTGGATGCAAGACTTCGATTCCTCTGCAAGAGTTCATCAGGGCAATCACAATCATTATTGATTCCACATTTTTCATCTTTGACAAAAAAATTTTTAAACAAATTTTTGGCTTGCGCATGGGTTCTCCTTTGTCTCCGATACTGGCAAATATTGTTTTACAAGATTTAGAACACGAAATTATTACCAAGAATAACATTAAGGCACCGTTTTACTTTCGTTACGTGGATGACATCGTATTAGCGGTACATGAGGAAAAGGTTGAGGAAATTTTAGAATTATTTAATTCATATCACGAAAGGCTTAAATTCACCGTTGACCGATAAAAATGGCATAAATTTCCTAGATGTTAAATCAATTGAACAAGAAGGAAACATCATCTTTGATATGTACAAAAAACCTACCAATTCTGGGAGGTATTTAAATTATTATTCCAATCATCCGTTAACACACAAAAGGGGAGTTATTATTGGGCAACTGGACAGAATTCTATTTTTGTCCCATCCTAAATTTCAGGAAAAAAACATCACGGAACTAATTCGCATTCTTTTAAATAACGGTTATCCCTTAAAGTTTATATTTGCAACAATAAAAAATAGAATTAAGACATTACAAAATAGAAGTAAAAAATGTAATAAAGAAATTGATTCTAATATTAATTCAAAGAAATTTCTTGTGGTGCCGTATTTGAGCAAAGTGTCGGAAAAGTTTAAAAAACTCTCACATGTTCATGATTTTACAAACCCATGAATAAAATGAATGCATTTATTAAGACGGGGAAAGATCCTTTGTCCAGGGATGACCAATGTGGAGTTGTCTACAAAATCGATTGTTTAAATTGTGATTCGTCGTATGTAGGCCAAACAAAAAGAAAATTAAAGACTCGGATAAAAGAACATAAAGCGGATTTAAGAAAATCAACTTCCGAAATTTCAGTGGTTTCACGTCACCGTTTGAACGAGATGCATGAGTTAGATTGGGAAAACATAAAAGTTTTAGACAAGGAACAATCTTTAATAAAAAGAAGAATTTCCGAAATGATACACATAAAAAGACAAATAAGAGGTATCAATAAACAAAGTGACACGGAAAGTCTGCCAGATATTTATTTTCCTTTTCTTAAGATTTCTTTTTCTGTTCAATAATAACTCTAGAAATTTCTAATTTGTTTGACTCAGGCGTATAAATAGTGGTATAATACGCGATATAACAAACAACAACACATAATGTCATGAAGAAAGTCTTATTGTGTGAAAGTGTCATTTGATATTCTTCGCTCAGTTTTTTGGCTGTAAAACAGGTAACGATTATAATTCTTTATATTCGAATAGGAGAAATTAATGACATATAAATTTAAATTTAATTAGAATCTGGAAATTCTTGTTCTACACTTCTTGATATGACTATGGGCGTTATAACATTTTGTACGAAGCATCTGCACACTAAAAAGAACATGTCATTTTTATTACAACAATGGACTGTTGAATTTAATTTCAACTAAATGTATTTTTGCGGTTTATGAAGACTATTGTATTACTGAAGATGGCCAGATTGTGGCCGAAACGTTTAATGTTTTAATTTATATAATAATAAGTAAATATCACAAATTATAACCTGTGGTGTGGTTCTTTATGCTCTTTTTGTATCTTGTTTGTTGTTTGTATAATTTAATAAATAAAGATCCCATTAATAAAATAACTTCTGAAATCGGTAACTTACTAAAAAATTGGAAAAACAAGGGATTCATCGATCTAAATTTATACAAAAAATTGTATCGGACGGCGAACTTCCGAGTTCTTATGGTCTGCCAAAAATTCATAAGGAAAGTCATCCTCTAAGATTGATAGTTAGCTGCATTAACAGTGCTTTTTATCTACTGGCGACCTTCTTAAAAGAAATCATAGATAATAATAAAAAGAATTTTAGTTATGTAATAAAAAACAGTTTTGATTTGATAAATAAACTCAATGGAAAGATAATCGATAAAAATTTTAGTATTATATCATTCGACGTGGTCTTCATGTATACGAACATTCCGACCGATTTTAAAGTATTAAAAGTATGAAAAAGCATTGTATAGTATTAAATTTATTTAGTATTAAAAGTATTAAAAGCATTTTTAGTATTAAAAAGCATTGAACGTAGGTGGAACTTGATTGAAAATAAGACTTCGATTTCTGTACATGAGTTTATTAAAGCAATTATGATTATAATTAACTCTACATTTTTTTAATTTGATAAAAAAATATTTAGATAGATTTTTGGCATGCTAATGGGCTCTCCTTTGTCCCCTATATTAGCGAATATAGTTCTACAAGACTTAGAACAAGAAATTATTACTACTAATAATATTATCTCGTCTTTTTATTTCCGTTATGTGGATGACATTGTGTTAGCGCTGCATAAAGACAGGTTGAAGGAGTTCTGGAATTGTTTAACTCATATCATGAAAGGCTTAGATTTACTGTTGACTTTGACGATGAAAACGACATAAATTTTTTAGACGTAAAATTAATGAGACAAGAAGGAAGAATTATCTTCAATATTTATAAAAAACCTACTAATTCTGGGAGATATTTAAACTATTTTTCGAATCATCCGTTAGTACATAAAAGGGGCGTAATTATTGAGTAATTAGATAGAATTTTGCTTTTATCCCATCCTAAATTTCATGAAAAAAACATCTCTGATTTAATTCATACTCTTTTAAGTAATGGTTATCCTCTTAAATTTATATTTTCAACAATAAAAAATAGAATAAAAACCTTGGAAAGTAGAACTAATTTAGATCAAAATCGTGAGGAAAATAATAACGAATGTGATTCTAATGCTAATTCAAAGAAAAAGTTTTTCACGATACCATACTTAAGCATCTGAGAAATTCAAAAAACTTTCACATATTCATGGCTTTAATATAGCTTATAAACCTATCAATAAAATGAATACATTTATAAAAACTGGAAAAGATTCTTTGCTTAAGGATGACCATCGTGAAGTAGTCTACAAAATTAATTGTTTAAATTGTGAATCTTTTTATGTTGACCAAACAAAAAGGAAATTAAAAACTCGTATAAAAGAACATAAGGCTGATATAAGAAAATCCACTTCCGAGATGTCAGTGGTTTCACGACATCAGTTGAATGAGATGCATGAATTGGATTGGGATAACATAAGAATTTTAGACACAGAACAATCATTAATTGAAAAGAAGAATTTCTGAAATGATATTACATAAAAGGCCAAATAAGTGGTGACTAAAAGGCCAATAAGGAAAATGACACTGAAGGTTTGCCTGATGTTTATCTGCCTCTTCTTAAGAAAGATCTCTCTCACACTTAATAAATAATTCTAGAATTTTCTAAACCTTTGACTCATATATATAAATAGTGGTAAAATATATGATATGACAAATAACAACATATCACACAATATCACGACAAATTTCCATCTGTGCAAAGGATGTACTTGAGATTCATCATTACATTTTTTTGCTGTAAAACAGGTAACGATTCTATGCTTACATATTAGAAGATATTAATGATACACAAATTTGTTAAATTAGAATCTGGAAATTCTCGTTCTTTTCGTGATATGACAATTGGCGATGTAATATTATTGTACGAAGCATCTTCACATATGAAAGAACACGTTTATATAATTATATCATACGACGGTTGAATTTAATGTCAGCTATATGTAACTCTGCGTTTTAAGAATATTGTGAATTTACTGAAGATGGCCAGATTGTGGCCGAAACGTCTAATGTTTTAATTAATGTAATTAATAATTAATAATTAAATATCACAAACTATAACTTGTGCGGTGGTTTTTTATGCTCTTCTTTTCATACGTTTATAATTAATAGTTTAAGTAAATTTCTCTACTGAAGAGGATCTTGACCGTAGTTCGAAACGTATATGTTATAATATTCACTTTGAATAAATGGTAATAAATACACACGAATAACCAGTGTTAGATCAAATTGGCATTTTATTTATTATTTTTTACATACTTAATAATGTAACTTATTGTTTTACTAAAACTGTAACGGTCGTTTTATATATCACATATTTCACTCTTACTTCTTCTGTTATTTCTAGTTTTAATTGTTAATTGTTACTATCATATATTGTAACAATCAGTGTATCGTCAATTTATTTTCACCGGATTCTAACAGTAATTTAAAAATTTTTTGGTGAACAAATTAGTTTTTTAAAAAAGAAAATTAGATCATTGCTAATATATCAATCATATTAAGCGATTTTAACATTTACATTACAAAGGAAAATGTTAAAAATGGGTCGATTTTCGTCCCCAAGCCACACCTAAATAAACCTAGAAAAATCATTGTTTGGTCCTCAGAAAACAGGAAATAACAATCGTTTGTAAGAGAAGTGATGGGAACATTGCTAGAATGACTTAAATATAATAAAAAATGACATTATTCATATCTACATTTAACATGTAAAAAAATGATGATTTTAGCTTGAAACGTAAGTTGATATTCTTCATATAAAGACTACTTTAGCACTATCCAGGATGCACCGGGTGAAGGTACAGTCCGCCTAGCATCCCTTGACAGATCAGGACACTTCGTTACTATTTCTGTAATAATTAGCGACTTCAAATCTTCTCTGCCATGCGTGCGTGCACACGTATGTATACGTATATGTGTGTATATGTGAATATGTGTGTGCATGGTATAGATGAAATGTGATTGAATTTACAATTTATGTGCATTTCATCAGAATCTGATGACATTAATGATGATTTTTCCTCAAAATAATCGTCTAAGAATAGAGCAGGAATTGCCATATTCTCTTGAAATCGAGCTTTACCAAAAAATCACACCAGTGTTGCAACATGAAAACAACATCCCACAACACGTGATCTACTTTGCATACACAAGTGTGCCCAATAATAGCACCAATTCCTCCTTTTATTTTATCAACCAGTAAATATACAAAGTATTTTATAGAATTCGAGTACCTAGAATGCAATATCGAGCTTTGAATAATATATTATTCTGAGGATCTACTGGTATTGAATATTTCGTAAAGTCAATATATATATAGATTCTTTTGCAATAAATTTAATATCACCTGATTGTTTATTATGATCAGCGTAATAACTTTTTGCCATTTTTATCTGATGAAGTACCACACAAACATACAGACAAATCTGATCATCATTAAGTTCATGGAAAAGTCTATTTCAGAGATCTCAATACGTTTAAAAGTTCATCTTCCAGCGTTCAGATTTTTTTCGTAAACCTATTGAGATAAAGCATTTCCTTTATTTAAAAAAGAAATCATTCTTTCTGAAATGAGATGATCAATATTTGATATAATTGGTGGCGTAAATGTTAAATTGAGTAATGTGATCTTAAAATAATCAAACAGAGTTGGAATTGTCGTATTTTGGATCGTTTTATTAAAGTATTTGAACATTTTTTTCACTCTTTCGTTGATGACAACGCAACGATTTTTTGTTATAAGATGCGATCGATTTGCTTGATCAATAGTTAAAGGAGCAGTGGTCCAAGTAGTTAAAGGAAGAATTATCGGCATATTCTGGCATTTTTGCTATGACTGTTTTCTGAGATTTTCGCATCTCAAAAACCGCGATCTACAAGGAAGACGTCACTAGGCTTAAACGAAATCCAAATATTTTTATTTAGTAGTTCATTTAGGATAGATGCATCGTTTTTACTTCCAGAAGGCCTAAACCCCACCAATATAATCATCCGAATACAGCCATCATCGACTTAATTAAGTTTCGATGTTTGTGTATAAAATACGTATTCCGTTGAAATGAAAAGTTAGAACTTTTCCGTATAAAAATGTATATGCCATCTAATACAATGATAATATGGTCACCTAAAGGTGCATGTAACCGTGTAGCAATTAGATTTTGATGGGATATTAGTTCGCGACGATCGCACTAAAATGACAAAATGATTTTAAAAGACAACATCTGATTTGCTCATAATTCGAACTTGCCGTCTGCTGCGTAATATTCCAACGTGTTGCTAATTCTTCAAAAGTGTAGCCACGATAAAGACGTGATAAATAGATATTAAGGGCAAGTTCTGCACAGCGAACATACAACTTCATTCTGCAGCACGTTATGAAATTGTTGTTGATTTAAGCTAGTTTTAAACATGAACATCTTGTCACTCATATTGAGAATTAATGTTACTTTACATACTAATTGTTTATTTCTTTCATTTAGAATAATATTTTTCATTATTTCGAAAGATTTAGCTTTTCAAAGAAACACCAATGCCAGAATTTGTAAGGTTCTCTGAGATAGAAAAAATCATTTTCATGAGAACGACACACGCGTGCTCCATAAGGAACAAACATGTCCTTGCTAGATTTTATATAAATTTCAATACATTTATTTCTTGAGCTGTCTTAACCATCTATCTGCAAAGCAATTAAATATGCATTTCTTATGAGATTGATTGGTTCTTACAAACGGCACAGTTATGCGCAGATCGTCTTCGTTACTGTTAGGATTAGTGGTTTGAGCATTAGATGGCTCACAATTTTTTGAATAACATTTTTTACATATATTATAACTATATCATTACATTTACGATATTCTGTGCGCGGTCTTTTTTCAAGTGACCGTGCACATTAAAAACAATGTTTAGACATAATGAATATTTTCTTTCAAAGTAATGAATATATTATTTCAATCTCCAAAATTAATTTTATTGATCAATAATTACAAAAAGAATCGACTACAGAAATCAAATATCGCTATAAACATTTCAATATTACCGATATTGTAATATCTTAGTTAGCATATAATCACGTGTCGGTAAAAGAAATTATAAATAAATCAGTTGCAATTGATTGTCAGAATTCTGGACAAGAGCAATTTTATTTGATGTAATGTATATAAGTATTAATATGTACAAGTAATTCATAAGAATTAAGAGACACGTAAAGCAAAATATTGCTTATTGATTTGCTTCTGATAGGATCGTGTGTATTGAGAGAAAGGACTTATTACGCAGTAGACGTGATCACTCTGCTTCCTCGAGAGAGAGATGGTAGGCATACGTTTAGGAAGTGTATATATATATATATATATATATATATATATATATATATATATATATATATATATATATATATATATATATATATATATATATATATGTTAGACTCTTGTCGCAAACTTTTCTTATCGCCACAGCTCGGTCCGTCCCCTCGAATATCTATGAAAAATTAAGAATTTCTAAGATCTTGTTTATCTATATAGTTTTTCGTAATAACTTTTCCGTCAAGTATATATTTTTTAAAATTATTTTATGTTTGAACTTTATTTTCAACGGAATTCGAAACCCTGACTGTATTATAAATAAACTATTTCTGTGACGAGAATACTTTAAATATTTCTTAATATTATGATTTGGAAACAGGATCGTTTACTTGAATAAATCAAATTAATACGAGAAGCGCCGGTTACGGTCAAAATTAGATGTTAAGAGTAATATACATTTTTAGAAATTTATATAGTATTTTACATAAAGCTGGAACATTAATTTTTTTATTAACATTCGATTTATGAACTATCTGGAATTAATTTTTTCTTTACAGTTTAATTTGCTGTTTATTTGAATATTCGTAAGATCTTTGGCCAATCATGGGACTTAATTTTTCCTATACATCAATGATTCTAGGAAAAATTTGTGAAAACATAGAAAAATCATTTATTTTATAAATGGTTAAATGATAGACATGATTCCATTTCAAATGTAAAATGAAAATGAGTTTTCCAAAACGATTTAAAGTAGAAAATGTAAAATGCCATTTCCATTTTAAATACATACTTAAAATGGAATTATTTTTAATATTACCCAGCCCTAGATTAGTATAATGTTGTTTGACTATTTCGTTTGTATTCTAATTCTATCGAGAAAGTCGAGTGATCGCGTCTATTTTCTGACATTATTAGTAAACGCGTAAATATAAAACCAGTAAATAGTTCGTAACAGCAATTAAAGATAGATAGACTAGCGAAGATATGCATTTGTACAATTATATGCTTACTTAAATATGTTTATATTAGTATGCACCTCTGTATAACAGATTTTGGTTAATGTTATTTTTTACTTTAGATTTGACTAATGTCATATTTGAACCATTCTATTATAGCAATGTTCCCATCACTTCCCGGACAAACGATTGCTATTTCCTGTTTTCTGAGGACTCAAACGATGATTTTTCTAGATTTATTCAGATCTAGCTTGGGGATGAAAATCGACCTATTTTTAACATTTTCCTTTCAATAGATTATACATATTTAAGAAAAATAAAATATCAGATATATATCAATATTTTTTAAAATTTTACTAGATAATTTATGTAATATTGTAATTTTGATCCAAGAACCCAATTACTCTTATGTAATATTATAATTTTTGAATTCGTTTTAATATTGAGAATGATCCGATCAGCGTCGAAAAGTTTATTATTGTATTTCTTTATATTTATTTCGGAATATTAAATGTTCTTACTTTATTTTTAACTGGCTCGTAGTCCTTCTATTTATTTATATTGACTTACTCTAAGTGAGCTATATTATTAATTTATTTTTTAAATAAAATCCCTCATTTTTTATAACACATTCTTATAGCTGACTTCAAGATCTTTTCAAAACACTATAATAATGTTATTTTTGTTAAGTATTTTCCAAGTTATGAGATTTTAAAGTTACAGTACTACTGGCATTTGCATTACCGACAGTGTCAGACTGATGGCTAAAACTTTTGAAATGTTATTCAAGACCATTGGAAAATGTTCCTCTTTTTTATTTCAAGTTTTACATTAAAAATTCATTTTTACATTTTTACATAAAATAAAAATATGATTATATTCTTAGAAACTATTTTTATAAATGTCGATACATTATTTACTATTATTTCGAGAATAGACTACTGTAAATGTATAAGATTAAGAACCTTGAGAAATCGAATTGACCCAAAGTCACGAGTATATGTTTGTGACAGTCAATTTGACTACATATCTTTCGCGCGCTCGAAATGTGCAAACTTCAAGTGCAATTGTTTCAGCGCATACATGAATCAACTCGCATAAAATTAATTTTTGAAAAGATTAATAGGCAACAGATTTTCACGTGTTTGAAAAAAGTCTAGACATGGTATAAAAGGACCGCAAATTGCGAGCATCGTCACTTCTGCCTTCTCCGTCTAGAGTTAAAGCTGAAGCTGTAATTTTTTTTGAATTGGCCAAACGGCTTTATCCTGATGACCTGCGGCGACCTGCTACACGGGATCGATTCCACAGCGATATTTCCACGGATCTGCTGTTTACGGAGGATCGTTCTTTTGGAATTGTCACCGGTGCGACTTATTCGATCTCCTCGAAGGACCTTGACGCAGTGAGACCTTCGGACGCTACACCTCTCTTTGTTAGACGATTCCTCTGCTGACTTCTCCGCTCTGAAAGGCTCAAGGAAACTAGACACAGCCAGAATTACGAGAGGAACACAATATAGATCGACAGCTCGACTATGAATCTCTAGAGAAATCCAGCATCGACGAGTAAGGAACTCTCATCGACGACGGTTGGGAAGAAACGCCCGAAAGAATTCTTACAGCAAAGAGTTCTCCAAGTTACATACCAACAGGATCATTATTTTATACATCAATAGGATCATCATCTTCCTATACGCCGATAGGATTACCTTCGAGGAACTCGGAGAAGAAACTGTGACCGATAAAATTCACCAAAACTCCGAAGATAATTTGAAGAGAGAGAAGTGACTGAGAAGAAATCAATCAGCCCTTTTCAGAGCCACATTATTAAATATCATTCATATTTACATTCACATATAAATTATAGAAAATTGAATAAAGATATTTGCTTTTTGTTGAAAACTCGTTACGAATTATTTTCGCCTTCAATGTTTATAACATGAAATTCAGTATTTCATTGATTTTCAATGAAAAAAGTCAAAAAATTGTAGTTAACCTTAAAATGAATTTAAACTTGACTCCAAAGTCAGGCTCAAGGTTACTAACAGCTGTTTTCCAAAAACTTTGGAGGTCTGTAATTCGGTCTAATATCAATTGAATTGAAAATCTTAAAAACCATTTACTTTCTATTTAAGGATTAATTGAATACGAAAATCTTTTTTATCGAAATTTATTTCTCTAAGCCTCACGACATTTGCTAATAGCATTCATGGCTAATTATTTCCCCTAGGAGATTGCTGATATTCTTCTTGTTCTCGGAGAATGTCATGAATTATCATGAAGTTCGCGAGTTTATCAGAATCGTTATCTCAAAAGAGAACATCCTAATTATTTCGCAATCCGTTACATTAAACAAAAAAGAGTCAAGATCATCTCTCGCGTAGAAGAACACATCATGAGTATAACGAAATTTTTTTAAAAGTTTCTTTCTTTAGAAATGCATCGCATTCCTTACGATAAGCAACTTTAAATGGTTCAAAAAAGCATACATCTAAGGGTTATCTGTGAAATATAATCTGTGAAAAGTATATGGTACAAGTGAAAGCATTACAATGCCAATTTTCTTTGCAATAATTGTAAGAATTTAAAGAAATATGACTGATATGGTTATCTAAAATTAGTAAAATTGGGTTGTCTTTAGTACACTTTACATAATCTTTAAAGTGATACAACCATGAAAGAAATAATTCCGTATTGGACCATCCATTAGGTGAGCATTTGTATGTAGCTCCAATCGGATCATTTTTTGACAGTGTATCTTTCATTCTTTGGCGAGAAAAGATAAATATAGGCGGGACAAAGTTACTCATGGCAGAGATTAGCGTAACATTTTTACCTCGCTCTGCAGTAACAATAGAAGTAACACGCCTCTGATCTTTCTCAACAACAATGTTTTCTGGTTGTTGTACATTATAAATGCCTGTTTTGTCCATATTCCATATTTTTGTTGGTGAAAAGTTATATTTTTCATAAAGCAATTTTAGATTGTTGAAGAAAATATTTATATCACTCTCATTGAAAGATATCACTCGATTAATATTAGTGTGTTCAAGTTTGCGAACAGCCATATGAGTTCTTTTCAAAAAATTGTAAAGCCAATCTTTTCCAGCTAATTTTGTCTGTTTGTTGAATTTGTTTGGAATATTATTCTGCTCTGCAAAAGCATAAGCTCCACTTCGTATTTGCAATGCAGTTAAATCATAAAATAGTTTCGCCAATTTTAATCTCTTCAGCCATATCGTTTTCTTACCATAGCCATATCACTGGTGTAAAAACTATCTTCCCACCCATTTTCGGATCAGTTATTACTCTTGTTTGTACTCTCTCTCGTAATGTACTAAATGGAATATTGTAACTTTTTACAGCTTGGCGTATTGACATGGTTCCTTCAGTAACCGCTTTCACTGCATTGTGTAAAGTTTCTTTATTCCATTTTCCTTTATTTGTAGTTCTTTCCCTTTTTCGAGACATCTAAAGAAACGATAAATTCAAAACTTCAATACACAATTTTAATGTAAAATGTATAGGTGCTCTATAAATTTATTGCAAATAAATATTCAGAAAGAGGTTACATATGGAGAGAATCATAAAAATCAATCCTTAAATTGTTTTGTGCATATTTTTTATGTAATTGAATATCAGTTCACCTTACTTGTTCTTTCACTCGAATAATCAACAATTGTTTTAATTATAAATTAGGTAGTATGTTAAACAGGTTATGAAGCAATAAGCATACTTGAATTACCTAACCTTTTTTGCGGCGCACGTCTGCGCACGCCTGCAAAGCGCCGCGACCCGCGCTCCATGATCTTCATGACTCCGATCGTGCACGTAGTAAAAAAATGTGTAGAAATTAAAAAAAAAAGATGTAGATAAATAATATTCAATTTTTTTTAATGAAAGATTTAAAGAATCAGATTACATTTAGTAATCATATAATAAAATATAGTGTACATGCATTTAAGTATGCTAGAAACGTTATTATAATGTCATTACTTCTTATATAAATTGTTACTGAAAATTTTCATCGAATATATCTTTTTTGTAGTTACTCATATATGTCTAATAATATATTATTTTAAATAAACTTTATATTAAGTAAAACATTAGATAAAAAGAAATGTATATTATTCTTTAGAATCCTCGTAATTAAGATGATTCACTGAGCGTTGTGACCTTGTTCTCCCCTACATATAAAATATAATTATAATTTATCTTCAGTAATATTGAATGTTTTTTTATATGTTACAACAATGTTAGAATTATCATAATATAATATACATATAATTTTCTATATTAGATATATAAGTCAACATGTAAGTACTATAAGTATCTATCTCTTTTTATTAGACAGAGCAAAAAGAGTTACACTATGTATGTGCAATGTTGTATTCATTTATTGATAATATATTATCGTAACCTAAAATGGCATTGGATGTAAGAAAAAAATGTTACTATGACTTCGTATCGATATAACTATTAATTAAAAATCTGTACTTTATGTATTACAGACTTTTAGTACTGATGGTATGTATTGGAACACATACATTGCATGTATACATAATACAACTGTATTTCTAAGACCCGATTCTACAAATATAAGATTAACTTCAATTACGGTTTATTTTTTTCTCAAATCTAAAATTAAAAAATTTTCCAAAATAAAATAAATCTTACATTTGTGAAATTGACCCTAATACACGTTTTCGTCCCTGCTAAGATGGTAATGTAGGAAACGGAATAAAAATATCGATAATTAATCGATCGAATTTTCTGCATGATCATATTAACTCAGAGGACGTAAGCATCTTATACGTTGGAAATGAAAACCTGTAATATCGACCTTGATTAACTTCAGCCTTCGCTCCAGCATCCCCTTAACGGAAACTCTTACACAACAGTATATACAGTTGCGAATATAATTTTATCAATGGACACAACAGATGATCAGAGTCGACCCGAACTTTTTTCATCATATTATGTTCTTTGATGAATCAATGTTAAAAAATAATGGTGAATTAAATAGACATAATTGTCACTATTGGTTGAATATTAATCCTTATTGACATAGAGAAATAGATAACTAGCATCGGTGGAGTGTAAGTGATTGGTTTAGGATTATAAACGGTTATTTGATTGATCTTTATTTCTTCGGAAATATCAATGCAGACAATTTTCTGGAATTTCTCAGGGATTATTTATCATTATTATTCGAAAATGTTGATCTCTATACATGATAGAGAATATGGATACAACGGAGCGTCATTACATTATGGGTCAATAGTGAGAAATTATCTCAATCAGGAATACAATAACAGATGGATTGGACAAGATGGACCTGTTTCGTGGCCTCTACGATTACCTGATCTGACTTCACCCAATTTCTTTTTATGGGAATATATCAAAAATATGGTTTATGAACATGCGCCTATAACCATCAAGGAAAAGATATGGCAGAAAGAATACATATGGCTTGCAACAATATATTGCGCGCTGTCTTATACAAAATGATTAGAAATTTCGAAAATAGATTAACTTTATACAATATATTCAAGCTAATGGAAATATTTTCGAATAAATCATTCGATAAAAGAGTCTGTCAAATCATGAGAAGCAAGGAGACTCACGTTAATCAAACAGAATCGTGAGAGGCAAGGGGGATTCAAGCAGATATTTATTTTATTTTTCAAACTTTCAATGTCAAAAGATAGGTATAGTTTACAGCTTAATAGATCGAGTAATTTTATTATCGCATCCCAAATTTCATCAAAAAAATCTAGAATTTAGTATTAGAACACTATTGAATAATGTTTAAAATTAAATTCAAACTCTTTATTATAAGAATAAAAAAGCTTCTTCTCACACAGAAGAAAAAAAGAAAGTCTGAAAATTATGACTTCATTAATAATATAATTCATAATAAGAAAAAGTTCTTTGTGCTATCTTACATTCGCAATGCCACATATCCAGCTACATACATTGTTAGTAAATTGATGTATAGCATAGATTATATGCATCAATAAACTAAACAAATTTACAAGAGTGCATAAAGACAAAAAAGAACATTATATTAATAGATAATAATATTAATAGAACAATAATAATGTAGTTTATAAGATCTCGTGTAATGATTGTGACTCGACTTACGTTGGATAGACAAAGAGGAGATTTAACACCAAAATAAATGAACATATGAAAAATAAAAGACTCAACTAAATTTTCAGTTATTACGGAACATTCATTGCAAAGTAAAGAAAATTTTTATTGGAAGTACGTAAAAGTTTTAGACTCTGAATCAAATTATAATAAAAGACTCATTTCGGAAGAGGAAATGTTACATATCAAGGAACAAAAAAAACAGATTAAATTTAAAAAAAGACACAGAGTATCTTTAGATGATATTTATGTTGACTTGTTGAAGGTAATTATGTTGAATATTATAAAAATAAATCTAATAAGATTTAACCGGCTCTTTGTTTGTCAGACGTCCTTTGATCACATATATTATCATTGTGCGAAAAACTCTAATACTGTTAAGTTCTGTCCATCGCTAATATCAGTAGTTATAAAGTTCGATGACAGTTAGTGATCACATACATTATCATTGTGCAAAAAATTCTCTTACAATAAAGTTCATTAATGTTCACATTTAACATGTCATCTCTACATGTAGTAAGTTATTTAGAATTATACTTATATATACCAATTCATATCAATATCATGTCTATCCATATAATATAATTTTACAACTTCCTTATTATCTATTAATAATAATTCTTTTATTAACTATATCGACTTTTGACAGTTATAATTTATACATTATAATTTACTAATTTTAGCTCATAATTTTACTAATATCAGTTTTTCAATTGACATAGTTTTAATATTATTTTTATTATTATTTTATTTATTTTTTCTAAGACATGCATAAATTAAATTCACAATCTTATTATATCTGCGATACTGAAATACGATAATTATACCGACTGGAAATTGCATTTATACATTGACTACCTGTTCTCGTCAACTACCGAGGAATTGGTTCAAAAAAATGGAAAAATGACTATTGCAACACATCAATTTATAGTTTGATTATCTATTTAAAAATAAATTAACATGCGGTTGTTGTTTTTTAAAAATATTAAGAAATATGAGATGATTCTTATATTATGTCAGGTTTCGTCCGGATGGACATAAGTAGTCGCATTTTGATGCGCTATTCCCAGAAAACTTTCAAGCAAGAAAGTAAAGCCGCTGCGCGTTGCTGTCCTCCGCGCACGCGCTGGCGGCGATCATTGTTTTTCCTATTTTTTGCTATTCCCAACAGTCACACCACAGTTATTCCCGTTAACTTTTGGCAGTTTTGATATCACCAAAATGGGTAAATCTTCGCACAATTCGAGGAAGAGAAGGAGATCATCGTTCAGCTATCGTCTCGCAGCTCTGGAGGAGAAAATGACACGCTTGATTGAGGCGCTGTCATGTGGAGAAGTTAGTACATCTCCCCCTCGTCCTACATGTCGGCACCACATCGAGTATGAGTCACAAGCACCGTGCATTAATTCGAGACTCGACAGCAAGATGATGGAAGCATCTTCTAGCATCTTTCGAGGGCGGTCCATTTTGGATTCCTTTGACGAGGACTCTGGCAGCGCCTGTGCGATAGGAGGGGCCAGAAGATCCACATACTACAGATGTGTACGCACTCACCAGATCTGCATTTGCGGAATGCAGGCGGGAAATCGATACAGCCTTTCTGACTAATCGGAATTCTCTCTCGTATGAACAGTAAAGAGGGGATACCCCCTGCGTCTCTATTGGTCGAGTCAGGAACAATTCTCGATCTCCTCGTGATTATGGGGTCAGACGAAGAGAATGCGGATGCTTTGACGAGACAATTTTTCGACTCCGATTTTATAAAGATTGATGTGTAGCTTTGGAACGATCATGTTACGGTAAGTAGCATAATCTCTTTCCCAATGGTCTCGATTTCGAACTAAGGGAGACTTGTTTGTGCCCGAGCAACGAAAGAATTTGTTTGAAGTACGCGCCCAGAATCAACTATCGGCGCTGGACTTGTGCGAGCGCATGCTGCCGCAAGGAGGAGAGGGCGTGTGAGATTATTGTAATGGCGAAATGATTCGCCATGAGATCAGGATATGAACAGGACAATTGTAGAAGAAGAGAAATTAAAGCGAGGAAAAGAAACGTAGTTTGTCGATTTCTTTCATTTCGCATCATTGATCTTTTGAGTCGGATCATTCGCAACATAGTGAAATCCGGATACAGACGGACAACAATCATCGGCTGTGTACAAAGCACCGAAATCGCCCAGCTCACCGACAAACGACGTCCAGAACGAAGTCGAGGAAACGCATCGAGTCAAGCGATTCAGCGAATCAAGGACTCTGAATTTTGATTCCCAAGCTAAGTGCAATAACCTAACCTAACGACATCATAACTCGCGAATCTCGATCCCGTTTACACGAACACAATGGTGGACACAGCAAAACGTGAAAATACGCGGTAGAATTAAAGCGCAAATGACGCGCGCGCGTAATTAGATTAGAGTATTCGACGAACAAAGCCATCAGATAGAGGAGATAGAAATTAGATTAACAGCGATACAACGCGCGTGGAATGAATTTAGTGAAATACAAGACGCCCTCGAGGAACTAGACGTAGAATTTGAAAACGATGGCGAATGCGAAGCATTCGAATCAGAATATACGACGTCCGCGGCGGCTTATCACACGACACGGGAAACCGCAAATCGGTGTGCAATTCGTGATGCTGATAATCGTGACTTCGGCAACGCGACCAATGCAAGTAGACCGGATCAAGTCTATCAATCTGCCCACCGTCTATCAATTTGCCCTTTCAACGGATCATATGACCGGCTGAATTTTCGCGATACCTTTAAGGCGATTATCGATGAAAATAGTAACCTATCAGACATAAAAAAGCTGTATTACTTAAAGTTAATACTAAAGGAGGTAGCCGCAGAAATTCTAGAATTCATGGAAACGTCCGCCGATAATTACGATGTCGATAATTACGTGGAATCTTCTTGAAAGTCGTTTCGAGAATAAGGTGTTTTGGTTCATCATCACGTGCAAGCGCTTGTAGAACTTCCTGTAAAAGGAATCACCTATAGGATTACGTCAATTAGATCACACCGAAAAGCTCGTTCGCGCTTTGAAAAAGCTTGGCGCGCCTACGGAACAATGAGGCACTATCCTTATTTATCTAATAATCGTAAAATTCGACAATCGAAAAATGTGAATGGAAAATCAAGACGTCCGCGAAAGAAATGGCGACATATAGGCAATTCCTTGATTTTACAACAGATAGGTGCGTTATACTGGAGACATTACAACTCGATAAAACGAAATGCGCGAAATCATCAAGTAATGATATTAATAATAAGGTAATCAACACAAACAAAAAATCAATCGCCACGACGGTCGCCGAGGTTAAATCAGACAAATGTTTAGTATGCAATCAAGGCAAGAATCGATTGTATCAGTGTCCAAGTGTTTTCTTAACTCAACTCCTCAGGCTAGGAGTAAGGAAGTAAAAACGTTTAAAATTATGTTTCAACAGTTTTAAGGGCGGCTACAACATTGAATCGTGCAGCTCTAGCATCTGCCGATTGTGTCACAAGAAATACAACACACTACTGCATATTCCAAAGGACGAAGGTGCAGATCACGGAAGTGGTAATCAAATTACAATCACCGAATTGCAGGCGTCTACGGAATCACAAACCACAGCGTGGTGCAGCATGCCGTTCGACTCAGCGAGCATGGGTTACTGGCTATATTAAATATTAAAGACAATCGGGGAGACTTGCAAGAATGTTGTGCGTTTCTCGACCTGGGATCGGAATCCAACTTTATGACAAAGGATCTTTGCGAGCGGTTAGGCTTTTCACAGAGAAGTAATTCAATGCGTATTTGCGGTAACAACATACACACAACAGCATTCACAGAGACTCACGCTACGATACAATCCAAATTTAACGTTTTCAGAGTTAAGCTTGCTTTCTCGATATTGCCCGAGATCACAGTCAATCTTCCATTGGCGGAGATCAACAAAAATTACCTACAAATACCTGAAACAATCACTCTAGCTGATCCATCATTCTACACGTCAGGGAAAATAGACGTACTGCTAGAAAGTGTCATATTTTGGGAGCTATTATGCGTCGATCAGATCAAATTAAAAAAGAGCCAATCGATAGCACAGAAAACAAGACTCGGGTGGATCATTGCGGGTCCGCTAGGCCTCTAAAGACCAAAGGAGAGCTCGATCGCATCCGTATATTCCATCTCCTCCACTACCAACATCGAAACACAATTAGAATGCTTCTGGTAGATAGAAGAAAGCTCATCTATTCGGAGTTATCAGATAATGATAAGATTTGCGAGGCAGAATTCATTCAAACACATAAACGTAACGTGAATGGACGATTTGTAGTTCGATTACCACTATGCGACAGCGTAAATCAATTCGAAGATATTCGCGATATCGCTATTAAGCGATTACGATATATGGAATGAAAATTTTCCGAATTAAAGTAACAATATAACATCTTCATGCAAGAATTGTGTTTATGAGGAATTAAACCGAAATCTCGAATCAGGAGGAATCTCAGACAAGTATTTATCTATCGTATCACGCAGTATTAAAACCCAACAGCATGATCACGAAGCTCAGAGTTACATTTGACGCATCGCGTCCCACATCTTTACTCAACAATATACTCCGCTCTGGGTCTACTATTCAGCAGGATCTATTCTCCATAACAATGAGATTTCGTCAACACTGATTCGTCATCACAGCAGACATTAAATAGATGTACCGACAAGTTCTTTTGAAGAAGATCAATGAGACTTACAAAGAATCGTATGGTATGCATCAAATGCAAGCGAACTGATCCGCGAATACTGTCTCAACATCACAGTTTAGCTAGTGCACCGTTCTTAGCCACTCGATGCTTACATCAGCTCGCGATCAAAAACCAAGACAGATATCCGGAAGCGAGCAGGGTCATACACAATGACTTTTACGTGGACGACTTGTTGTCTAGTAGCAACGACGTAAGTACCCTACGATGGCTCAAGGACGAAATAACCGACATTTTGCAATTTGCAGGATTTAAGTGGAACACAAACGAGTCCACAATCTTCGACGGATCCTCCGAAGTCCAAAAGTTACCAAGGACTAATGAAATAAAGACGTTAGGAATTTGTTGGAACATCATCGATGATTGTTTGCGATATCGAACGTGCGCAATCGAAAAAAATCAGCGCGCAACGAAACGTATGGTATTATCACTATTGCTCCAATTTATGCTCGCTAGGACTAATGGGTTCAGTGACTATACGTACTAAGATCATACTTCAACAACTTTGGCAACTTAAGATCGGATGGGACGAATCTCTACCAACGAATCTATACACCACCTGGATGCAATATCAGGAAGAGATGAAGGAGATGGTATCAATCTTGATTCCAAGACACGTGATATGTGAAGAACCACGGACAATAGAACTATACGGATTTTGTGACGCCTCAGAGGCAGCATATGGTGCTTGCATTTTCATCCGAAGTATAAATCAATCAGGTGAAGTTATCGCAAGATTACTCTGCGCAAGGTCAAACCTCTCAAGAGTATCACCTTACTTCGACTCGAATAATGTGGAGCCTTATTATTCGGTCAAGCTCGGATAAATGCTCTAATCATGCTCTAACAATTAAGTTTGATCGCATTCAATATTGGAGTGATTCAACCATCACGCTAACGTGGATCAAGCATCAGCCCGCAGAGTTATAAACATTCGTTGTTAATAGAATCGCGACGATCCAGCGCACAGCACCAGATGTTCAATGATCGCATGTTCGGCTCAAGCTGACAATCCAGCTGACATCATTTCGAGAAGAATAATTCCATAAAACCTAAAAATTTCCTCTCTGTGGTGGACGAGATCACCTTGCAAAAGACTGGCAGGCGTGGCCGATGGAGTCGAACCTTCGGAAATAGTTGAACTCAAGAAACAGACTGTAGCTTATTACATTCCCCGGATATTAATTTATTTTCGAGATTCTCGTCTCTTTATCGATTCAAAAGGATCGCAGCGTATTGTTTGCGATTCAAAACCAATGCGTGCAAAAGGGAAGAGCGACAAACCGATCCTCTATCAGTGAAAAAGTTAAATAAAGCTACACTGTCACTTACCTGAGTCAACTAAACGAATTCGCCATCAAGATTAAATCTCCAAGCCAAACAGTGTGTGTTTAACGTGCGATACCTGCATTTAAGCTTAACACGGACTCCCATGGATGCGGGATCTGGAATACGATCAGCATGTCACGGCTATGCCGAGACTCCCAGTCGTGCTTGCGGGATGTAGGTCCCAACAAGCAACTCACTGGTTGGAACGAGCGACTATCCACGCTCTTCCAACTAAGCAAGCTAGTTCCTGAGCATGATAGCTCACCCGTCGGAGTCAGAGGCCTCTAGCCAGTTATCAACCACTGCCACCGCGAATCCTATTTATGACTGGGCGCGGGCAATTGCCACAGTATCCCCGTGGTACTGATCTAGATCATCGGTCGGATCATCGTAGTCTAGGTTTACGTCGCCTATACACGCGACACTGGTCAGCCAGCGCTTTGGATGCCGCCGGGACGCTACTTTCCTGGGACGCTCCACAAGAATCGCTCAGCAACGACGGGCCTAACGCCGAGCTTTCAATCTGAAAGGTATCCTTCCTTCTTAAAAAGCTTATTGGCTCATCCATAATCCTGAGACTATCAAGTGATTAGATAGCCTCGAGTTTAATAGGAATAAGTTGACATTATGTAGGGCGTCGGTAAAACTTGAACTCGGAACGGTAGATCGCAAATCGAAACGCACAGGGCATCAAACCACGCCTGAACCTCCAAGTCAAACGGAGAATATCGAGTAAAAGCAAGCTTCTCATTTTAAATTCTTTCCTAGACGAAACTGTTACGCGTAGGAGACAGATTCCGCCACACGGACATAGATCACTCGAAGCAACATCCTACCTGCCAAGCATCCATTTACCGAGTTAATCATTCGAGATTCGCATCTCAAACATATGCATATGAGGCCTCAAAGCCTATTTGCTCATTTGCACTGTAGATATTGACCGGTAACGGGACGTTAAACGATTCGGCGGGTACTACGAAAATACATCGCGTGCTTCTGTGTCCGTCCTCGTGAAAAATCACAATTAATGGAAGATCTTCCGAGAGAGCGAGTAACTCTAACATGGAGCGTTTAGTAATTTAGGAGTAGATTATGCGGGACCGTTTCCTATAAAATTGTCACGGAAAAAATCGGAAAGACCTACTTGTATCTTTGTATGCTTGTCAACTAAAGCCACGCACTTGGAATTAGTCTGCGACTTAACTACGATGGCGTTTCTCAATACGTTGAAACGGTTCATGGCCAAACGTGATCGATGCGCGAATTTGTTCTCAGACAAATTTCAGAGGCGCAAACAATGAACTGCAGGCACTTTCACGCATGGTGAAAGGGAATCACGAAAGCGTTGAACGTTTTTTGGCGGATCAGTCGATGCAATGGCACTTCATACCGGCAAAATCCCCACATATGGGTGAACTCCGAGAAGCGGGTGTGAAGTCCGCCAAGACTCACTTAAAAAGAGTTATCAGTAACAGTGTACTCATCTTTGAAGAATTCAGTATTCGCACAAATCGAAGCCATTTTAATTTCACGCCTGCTGTGTCCGATGTCCAATGACTCTCATGATTATGAGATGCTCACTCCTGGACATTTTATCATCGGTGAACCTCTAAATTCCTTTTCAGAGTCCGACCTTATCGAGGTATTAGGTGTATAACTTTGGTTCCGCCGTTTTTTTTCCGAAATTTGAGGCTTTATTGTAAAAAACTGGTTATACATTTATAATTCAAAGTATTGTCCATCGCAGGTCACTACTGTCTCCCATCTTTCGGGTAGCGTACGAATCCCGCGTCGAAAAAACTGGTGGTTATCTTTTGAGGCGATCCACGAATCGATACAATTTTTTACTTCTTCATAAGACCGGAAGTGCTGGTCAGCCAGGCCGTGTGCCATTGATTGAAACATGTGACAGTCAGAGGGAGCAACGTCTGGAGAATACGGGTGAGGTAGGACTTCTTATTTCAACGTTTCCAAGTATGTCTTGACCACTTTCGCAACATGGAGTCGAGCATTGTCATGCTGTAAAATCATTTATCGTGTCTCTCGTTGTATTGCGGCCATTTGTCTTTCAATGCTCGGCTCAAACGTATCAATTGCGTTCGATACTGATCGCCTGTGATTGTTTTAATCGATTTTAACAGCTCATAATACACTATGCTGAGCTGGTCCCACCAAATACAGAGCATGACCTTGGAGCAATGAATATTCGGTTTGGTCGTCGACGTGCAAGCATGGCTGGGAAGCATGGCTCCCCATGATTTTCTGCGCTTGGGTTTATCATAATGAACCCATTTTTCATCCCCAGTCACAATGCGATGCAGAAATACTTTCCGTCTTTGCCTTTCAAGTAGTTGTTCACAAGTAAATAAATGCCGTTCAACATTTCTCGGCTTCAACTCGTACGGCACCCAATTTCCTTGCTTCTGAATCATTCCCATGACTTTGAGGCGTTTTGAAATGGCTTGTTGAGTCACTCCCAATGATCGTTCGCCAATTCTTCTTGGTTTTGACACGAGTCTTGATCAAGTAATACCTCCAATTTTGCATCTTCGAAAACCTTCTCTCTTCCACCGCTATGCCGGTCTTCGACGTCAAAATCACCGTTCTTGAAGCGTTGAAACCACTCACGATACGTTCTTTCACTAATAGCGGCCTCACCATATGTATTTGAGAGTATTCGATGAACCTCAGCCGCAGATTTCTTCATATTGAAGCAGAAAATTAAAACCTCCCGTAAATGACGAGAATTTGGCTCGTAAACTGACATTTTCAATCGAGAATAACTTTATGATGTAGACACAAATCAATTAATGTTTCTATGGGGTTAGTTGACAGATGCCCAAGTTTATTGTATGACGTCTATGATCTATTTATTTCGACCACCACTTACCGCTAAAGCCATCTATAAGAAAACGGTGGAAGCAAAGTTATACACCTAATACTATCGAATCGACTAACAAGATTCCAATTGTTATCACAAATGCGTCAAAACTTCTGGAAGCAGTGGTCTTGCGAGTATCTCATGCAGCTTCAAAACTGTTATAAGTGGCAAAAACTTAATTACCCCGAAGTCAAGATCGGTTAATTAGTTCTCTTGAAGGATAAGAATTTACCATCTTTGAGATGGCATACGAGCCGAATTGAGACTCATCCCGGAGGCGATGGCTACGTGCGTGTAGTCAGCGTAAAAACCTTCAACGGCATAACCAACCGCGCTATCAATAAGATTTGTGTTCTTCCTAATATAATTAGAAAATATAATTTCTTCGAAATATAATTTTCTTAAGCAATGATATACTGTAGAGTTCCTCCCTTGAAAATAGCGGTTGAAGGAGTCGACTTTCAATGGCGGGATGTTTGCGCACGAGCGACGTAAGAATTTATTTGAAGTACGTGCCCAGAATCAACTAGCGGCGACTAGTGCAAGCGCAGCGAACGAGTCAGGCGTGCTGCTGCGAGGGGGAGAGGGCGTGTGAGATTATTGTAATGGCGAAATGGTGAGTTCGTTACGAGGCCAGGATACGAACAATACAGGATAATTAAAGAAGAAAAGAAATTAAAGTGAGGAAAAGAAACGTAGTTTGTGAATTTCTTTCATCCCACACCAAAACTTTTATGAGAAAATACTCTCCACCGGAGAGTTTGCTTTTTCTAAAGGCTTTCAGGTTAAGCTAGAAAGGTAAATTAGCATTAAAGGATAACTCAATCGTAAAAAGAGATGATCTTCATTGTAGAGACCAGGATCAGGTTGACATCGCCTTGACCGCCTTAGATGAGGCTATTTCAGATTTTTTTAAAGTTCTTAACCCAGCTTTCGCTGAATCTTGAGGCCCGAGCGGCTATCTCAAGGGTCAACGACGATGATCTTAACTGACTTGTTTACTACTGTTTATTACTGATTGTCCCCGTCGAGGAGAGCGCAGATCAAACCAGCATTCAACTTTTTAACAAAGAATACGGCGAATGCTATCCCAGCGGATAGCCTTGTTGATGTATCCTTTGGGGAGGAAAGGCTACGATTTCGGAAAAGGCTTCCAAGAATGTCGTTAAAGCTCTACTGGTAATTTTCAAGAAGATGCAACAATCGATTAAGCAAATGTCGTAGATTACCCGCACTAAGTCAGGAAACGCTCGCGCTCCCGCATCCAGAACAAGGTTGGCGTCAAGGAGAGCAGGGGCGCTGAGCAGCCACCGATCACTGTCGGTACAATTCGTGCTCAAGGAGGCGATAAATACCAGTCAAGTAAATGTAGCCGGCAGACTATCATCTTTTCTTCTCCAGCAGAGACAAATCATGTCAGATCCGGAAGTATTGAAGGCCATTACGGGATATAGACTTTTCTTATATACTAGCCATCTACCACCTCAGGAGATAGAACCGTTAGTTCGCCTATCCGAATCTAAAGGAAATATTTGTTCCTCAGAGATTTTTAAATTATGCGATAAAGGGGCAATTGAGCCTGTAGCAAAGGACGAGAGACATTCCTATCTTCATTCTTCATCATTGTGAAATCTTCTGGAGGCTGGAGATTCATCCTAAACCTGAAACGTCTCAATAATTTTACTAGAGTTCCTCACTTTAAAATGGAGAATTGGAAGACGGCTGTCCGCCGCCTTTTCTCGGGAAACTCCTTAGCCTCAATTGACTTCGAGAACGTATATTAGCTAATCCCAATCCATGAGAACGATAAAAGATTTTTTCGGTTTAGACTTCAGGGCTGCCTCTATCCTCAATTCCGAATTTTATCGTTAAGATTGTCATCCATATAACTTTACAAAGATTTTAAAGCCCGTATTATCTTAAGGATAAAGGTTATTTATCGGTAGCATACTTGAATGATTTCCTTCTTATCGAAAACGTGTTACGGAGAACGTGTTTGGAAAATGTTGCCGCAATTCTAAATCATTCAGATTTCTGGTTACCAAAAGCAAATGTACCCAATCTGACGAAATCCCGCCGCTCTTTAGGCTTTGTTTTTAATACAAATGATCTCACATTGTCAATTTCTCAGGACAAAAGAGATACTGCGAATACGAGCATGCAAAATCCAGCCCTTTGCGAGTTACATCGGTTCCCTGTTTTCAATCTGTCCAGCTGTATATTATAGAATTCTGCATACTAAGATTTTAGAGAGAAAGAGAAACTTTTAGTTTCCTTTTTAGCGGCAGACGAACATTTCGATTCTCAGATGGCTTTACTGCCCTTGATTAGAGAGGATTTTCCTTGGCGGAAAGAAATTTTAGTGAATCTTGTCCAGGCTAATGCCATTAGATCAGGCTTGCTCTGGAGCTTTTCACGAATGCATCCTTAACAGGATCTGCTGCAAAACACGAACCCACGGTTTGTTCAACCGAAGAGAAATAGAATCATATCATTTTTTAGAACTTGTAGCAGTGTTTCATGCCTTAAGATTTTTTGCAGCCCACATGAAAGGATGCAATATTTTGTTAAGAGTAAATAACTCTACAGCTCTTTCTTACATCAACCGCATGGGTTCAATTAAATTTCCGCACTGATCAAGTCTTGTCCAGAGGATCTGGGAATGATGAGCGACGCGGGACCTTTTTTATTTATGCCGCATACATCCCTTCAGACCAAAACGTTGAGGCCGACGCTGAATCTCGGGTGATCTCGGAGGAAACCGAATGGATCTTGGAACAAACGTATTTTGACAAAGTTGAGTCTCAGTTTAGCCGATTCGATATCGACTTGTCGCTTCAGCAACTAACGCTAAGTGTCCTAGATTCGTCTCCTGGCTCCCAGATCCTCCAGCCTACACAATTGACGCATGCTCATTAGATTGGGGCAACTTTCATTTTTAAGAGCTCTTCAAAAAATTATTACAGACAAAGCAGAGGGAATCCTGATTGTCCTCTGGTGGCCATGGCCAGCCATGGTTCCCCTTATTTAATCGCCTCGACAGTAGCCAGCCAATCTATTTCGAACCGGATGTTAATACGTTGTCATCCCCTTTCAGAGAGATCCACCCGGTAGAGCAGAATTTCCCTGGTAGCAGCGAAATTATCCGCCTAGCTTTCTTATTGAGGGGTACATCAGCTTCGGTGTTAGATACTCTTGCGTCTCTATCGGATCATACAATGCACAGTATATCAAATTCCTCAGATTATGGACCTTTTGTAAGGAGAGAATTAGATAGGATATAGGCTGCCTTCGCCGCCTATATCCACAGTGCTCGAATGTTTAACCGCGGCTCTTCCAAATATGAGTTTGTATTTATCTCTATACACGTATCGCGCGATCATCCCTTCTCTCTGCAAACGAGGTGGGATCACCCACTCATTAAGCGATTTTTTTAAGGGAATAATTTGTCTGATACCCCAGCGCTCGGCTACAATTTTACTTGGGACGGATTCGATACCTAGCATGTCTATATCCTCACGAGGATCTATCGTTCGAACTTCTCCACTATCTCCAAAGAGCTTGCAACTCTGTTAGCACTCACGATTTCGCAGAAATTACGAATCCTAGCGGTTATTCAATTTCCTCGAATTTCGATATCGGATGTTCTAGTTACTAAGATTCCAGCAAGACTCAAAACATCTAAGATCGAAAGCCTCTTCTTATTTTTAAGCAGTTCCTGGAGGATTCAGAACTTTGTGTGTTTTTTTTAATTAAATTTTATATTGTTTTCACGCGAAACCTTTGTCAGGCAGATTGCGACTTTTTATTTCGCCTCGAAACTTTCCCATAAGACGGTCTCTTATCAAACCTTAGGTCGTTGGATTAAAACAGTATTAGCTTCAGCAGGGATAGATACAATATTTTCAGCACATTCCACTAGGCACGCCTCGATCTCATTGGCGGCTAATAAGGGTATTAGTTTGGACGAAATTCGTTAAAGAGCAGATTGAGGTGAAGCCTCAACGACCATCGCTTGTTTTTTCAACTGACCATTGATTGGGAATTCAGTATTTCAAGCTGCGTTCCTTAAGACGATTGAATCACAATATTCAACGCTTAGCTTATTTTATTCAACCTGTAAGGTATTTTTCACAAAAAGTAATATAACTCCAAATATAAGAATATTTTTATATTGGAGGACAAATCTGAGCGTTAAAGATTTACAGGATTGGCCATATTCGACGGAAAGATGTTTTTTTTTTCAATCATGGGAAACGTCGTTACTCGATCTAACATCTCTTTTCCATGATTGAAAAAAAAAACATCTTTCCGTCGAATATGGCCAACCCTGTATATACAGGGTGGGCCATCTATTGGTACGTTTTTAAAAATGCGATCAAATGAGCATACATTGATATTTTTTATTAATTTTTTTTTTGTTGTGAAGCTAAAAGTATCCGCGTCAAGAATGAAAAACGATTTCGTTCATGTGGCTCCCTCTACTGGCCTTACAGTATGCCATTCGGTCACCCCAATTATTAATGACATTTTGGACTACCTCGGCGCCAATTTCACTCAAAACAGTCGTAATATAATGTCATCCACTAACATCCCTTTCTCACGAACTTTCCTCACCAATTTGCGTATAGCTCCTTCGGTGGGTGCTCTATCACGACCCATATTTCTTTTCAAAATTCGTACAGTTTCGGCGACACAGCACTGACTTTGAAAATAAGTTTTTAAAATTTCAAAACGCTCTTCAAGAGAAAACATGTTGTTTCGTGCCGCGGACGGTATGACTAATAAACTGTCAAAATTTCGGGTCTGTAGCTCGTTCGGTGTTGCCATACGACGAAATTCAAAAACGTACCAATAGATGGCCCACCCTGTATGTCCATCCGGATGAGACCTGACATAATTGAATAATTGAACGAACTTACCGTGAAGTTCGTTCAACTATTCAATTAATAATTTATGTGGGGTTTCTTTGTAAAAAATGCGTGTGTGTATATATATACGAGTATATATATATATATATATATATATATATATATATATATATATATATATGTATATATACGTCTACAGCTGAAGAGGAGTGAGTTAAGTCGAAACGTACTGTTTTAATATGAATAATAAAATTGTTAGTTATGGACATCCAAATTTGCTCATTTGTATTTGTTAGATCTGGGTTGGATTTAATCAATTTATTTTTCTAATATATGAGCGTCATTGAAAGGATTTTTAATATTTAAATTTCACTTAAGTTAATAATATAAATAGGGCTACGAATTACGCTGGATGTTATGTGTTAATGGTTCTTTTATAAATAATCAAATAATATTAAAACAAACATTTCGCTCCATCATCGGGTCATTTTCAATGTTAGAATAATTTAAATTAATACTTACTATAATTTAAATTAATAATTTAAATTAATACTTACTATAATTTAAATTAATAATTTAAATTAATACTTACTTAAATTAATACTAACGACACAAAAAATGCTCGCATGTGAAAATACAAATAATCGCAAAATAATAAAAAGTATAATAATAAAGTAGAAGTCAACGCAGTTATTATTGTGAATATCTTATAATTATTTAATTTATTCTATCCACTTTGATGTAGTTCCAATGAGCAAATAAAAAAAAAGTAATAAAGATTCCCACAGTCTTTATTACTTTTTATTATTTAAAATTTGTGGAGTCCTTTTTTTAGTAAAATCGCAAATATTCACATATTAAAAATTAATGTAATGAAGCGATGCAATATAACTCGGTTCTTGAAAGCAGTCTCCATATTTGTAAGTATGATTTAAACTAAAGTTATCATTTGTATCTTAAATAAATCTACTCCCAATAATAAAGTCGGCCAATACAGAGAAATTTCGTGCAAATGAACTATAAAACAACTTCATGATACTTGTAGCTATTAAATTAAAAAATCGTATAGAAACATTATGATAATACAGTTATGGTTACATAACAGTTATGGTAACACAGTAAAACTATAAGATGTCATAAATTATTAGGTGTACAAATAAGTTTCCGCCATTTTTAATAAAAAATTAAGCATTTATTGTGAAAAACGATACATAATGTTTTATTGATGTAAGTCAAAATGTAAGTGCAAGTTCTTTTTGCGTTTGGCGCGAATCTTCATTCAATAATGCTTCCAATTCCTCGTTTTCGTATACTTTTGGCCTTCCGCTACGTTCTTTGTCTTCAACGTCAAATTTACCGTTCTTAAATTTTTGAAACCATTCACGACAACTTCTCTCACTTAAGGCAGCCTCACCATATGCTTCTACAAGCAATCGATGAGCCTCAGCTGCAGATTTCTTCAAATTAAAGAAGTAAATCAAAAGTTCCCGCAAATGACGCTTACTTCGGCATTTTCGCACAAAAAAAAATATGATGCTGATATAAAATCGCTAGTATTTCAAAGTTATGTTGTTGACAAATGTCCAACCTTACGATATAATGTTTTACATCAGACAATTTTAACCATAGCTTACTAGTGGCGCCGTCTTTTGTCAAACGGCGGAAACTTATTTGTACACCTAATATTAGTAAAGAGTGAAATAATATCCAGAGAATCCAGAATGTAATTCGACACAAGATACTTTCCTTTTAGTTTATCCACCAATTGAAAGCTATTAAGTTGGTGCATATGAAATGTCGGATTTTCTTTACATATGAACGTTTATCTCTTTGTTTTCGTTATGCATTTGTTTTTGGCATAACCTCGTTTATATTCGTATTGTCCATTGCCAAAGTCACATTTCAACAAAGAAGATTTTCTCAAAAGTGTTCCATTTTGTTATTTGTTTTGAATTTCGTAAAGATATGAATTCAACCGATATTCATGTAATTTTTTTATATGAGTATAAACTTGGTAATATGCTGCAAAAGCTGCACGGAATATAAACCAGGCATTTGGGGAGAATACTGTTAACGATCGAAAAGTGCAGCGTTGGTTTGAAAAATTTCGGTCTGGTGATTTTTCCCTACAAAATGAACCGCGTGGAAGACCCAAAACGTCTATGAAAAATGATGCTCTGAAAGCATTGATGAAAACGAATCCAACTGTATCTACAAGGGAACTTGCTACCAGAATGAAAGTTGTCCATACAACGATATTGCGACACCTTTCTGAAATTGGCAAGATGAAAAAAATGGATAAATGGATACCGCACCCGAACTAACCGAGCGAAATAAGCTGGATCGATTGAACGTATGCTCATCATTACTAACCCGATTTCATCGAGAGCCATTTTTCGATCGGATTATTACTTGTAATGAAAAATGGGTTCTTTACGACAATAGGAAAAAGTGTGCTCGGTGGCTTGATAGGAATGAAGCTTGTGCTCATACTCCAAGGCCATCACTTCATCCACGGAAAATTTTAATAACAATTTGGTGGAATGTGACTGGAGTAATTCATTACTCATTCCTTCGAACTGGGGAGACAATTACAGCCGAAAAGTACTGCCAGTACATTGATGAAATGAAAAATTGAAAATTATATGCCCATCACTTGTTAATCGACATGGCCCAATACTTCTCCACGACAACGCTCGGCATACGTCAAAACAATTGCGAAATTAAATATTAAATAAATTAAAATATGAAATTTTGCAGCACCCAGCTTATTCACTGGATCTTTCGCCAACCGACTTTCATTTTTTTAAACATTTTTTGAACAGTTTTTACGAGCTAAACAGTATGAAAATGAAGACAGAAAATGAAGACTGAAAAATTCCATATCAGAGTTTATTGATTCTAAAGATCAGAATTTCTTTAAGACAGGTATCTATGCATTAAAATCTCGTTGGGAAAAGTGTATTGAAACAAATGGAACATATTTTGATTAAATAAACAGCTTTTGAAAAAAGATATGCAGTTTTATATATTCACTTAAAAATCCAACATTTCATACGCACCAACCTAATATTTTTCACATGGCTGTGTTTCTGAAATGTTTTCTTTAATAATATTGTTTAAAAATAGAGAAAGATTATAAAGTGGATTAATCAAAGATATAATAATTCTCAATCTTGAGGGAAGTCTTGTTTGTAAATCTTCAGTGAGCACTAAGGATGCACTATGGATAGTCTCATCAATAGAAAGAAGTTATTTATATGTGGATTCACATTGATTTATTGTTCTTTCATCTCATTAACAGATTACGCAGATCTCTAATCAGTCTTTTAGTGGAATCTCTATCTAGTTTAAGATATGTATTCTCATCAGATAATATAATAACATATTTTCCATTTTATATTTATAATCAATTTTGTCAATAACAACCGTAATGTTTCTCTTATCCGCTCTACAAAATTGAATCGATTGTAAGGCGAGTTACATTGGCCAGACCAAAAGGAGATTACAAACAAAAATACACGAATATCAATGTGAAATTCGCAAAAAAATTGGATCTCCTTCTATGATTTTTGACCATCGAATTAGATTGAATGATTTTAAATGAAATGAGGTTGAAATTTTGGACAATGAGCTATTTTATAAAAAAAGATTAATCTCAGAAATGGTCCACATTAAAAAACAGAAGCATGTTTGAAGATAGACAGATATTGAAACCCTTCCTGACTTCCATATCTTCCACTCATACAATTTTTACCTATATCGTGAATCTCATTTCCTATTCCCCTTTCCTTTACGTTCTTTTTCCCCCATCATGCTATTAGGAAAGACCAATTTAACAAATGATTACTATTAGCATTACCTCTCAGAGTTCCTTTGTTTCAAGTCTAGTATTGAAAATATATTTTTACTTCACAATCATTTATTTTATCGATGAACGTATATAACTGACTTTAGATATTTAATTTATTATTTTTTATAATTTGAATTTTAAACTTGTGACTCTTAATTTTTAATTTTATTATAATTGTAATTAATTTGCGACAATCTTATAGTTTTACTGTATTACCATAACATTTCTATACGGCTCTTGTTACTTACTAATAGCTACTACAAGTATCGTGAAGTGGTTTCATAGTTCATTTGCACGGAATTTTTTTGTATCAGCTGATTCTATTATTGGGAGTAGATTTATTTAAGATACAGATACAATTTTTAATTTAAATCATACCTATAAGTATGGTTGATAAGACTGCTTCCAAAAACCAAGTCATTGCACCGCTTCATTTCAATTAATTTTTAACACGCGAATATTTTTGTAATTATTTGTATTTTCACATGCGAAAATTGTTATTACCAATTGTTATTACCAATTGTGTCGTTACCAATATTAATTTAAATTATTCCAGAATTGAAAATGATGAGTCGAAACGTTTGTTTTAATATTGTTTGTATTTTTGATTGTTTATAAAAAAGTCATTAGCGAGTTGCGCCCATTTGACCACGTTGCATTTGACCACTGGCTCAATTGACCATATTGCGATTGACCACATTGTAATTGATCATTACGTTGCAAATACGACTTTTCGTTACAATGTCGATAAACCTACTTTTGATAATAACGATATGATGTTATAGAGTTACAGAATAGGCCTACAGGCGGATTTACATCCTTTGTGATCAGAGAAAGATTGAAGAATAATGCAACCAATGAAGACAAGATCGGATGATGATATCTAGCCAACGAAGCAAGATAATCCAATGATCGTTCGATCTTGCCTTCGTTGGCTGCATTATTCTCCAATTTTTCTCTAAGCACAAAAGACCCGCAAATTCGCCTGAGCAATCTCCGCGTGATACACCTTGGATAATGCTGCCGCTGGTACTGTAACTTTCAAGCATTCCCTGGTGAAAATTTTTTTCAGAATTTTTCATATTTTCCATATAATTTTAATAACGTTCTCACATTTTTTATACGGAACATTTCTTAGAAAATCTACATCTTTTCTCAAAATTTTTCATATAAGTTAATTATAAATTATAAAAATATTTTAAAATTTCTAAGATTTTTTGTAAGTATGATGAAATATTATAAAAATCTAAAAAATTTAAAAATATTTTTAAAAAATGAGAAATTTCACACTACGTGAGAGTGCGAGCGTGGCGTAGCAGGTAGCATACGAGACTGCTATGTCAGAGATCCCGGAAAAAAACCGAAAAATTTTTCGAACGCTCGTATCTCCTCTCGAAAGACAAATGGCAAACCACCGAAAGTATCCTTACCAAATACACTTTGTTTTTGTCAATTATAATTGTTATATGAATTTTATGATTTAATTTAAATTAAAATTCTTTGCTACATTACTGGTTCTTTGCCTTTTTATGACTATTGTTTTATACTTACAGAGCCTTATTACTATTTGTTAATTAAATATGGAAGATATAGAAAAATATTTTAGATAAAAATTGCATAACTTATTTGCACACCTTATTTTTGGTTCTAGAATTGAACTGGTATTGAAAGTTTTCCAAAACATTACAATAAAGTTCATCTTTTTAAGTACTTTTTGAATTATGAAACGTAAAAATGAAAATAAGAGAAATTTCAATGCCTTGATCTTGACAAATGTTATCCAGGATATAATTAAATAACATTTAAGAAAGTTTGAGCCATTGGTTGGACAACTTGTGTAATGCCAACGTTGGTGATACCGTAACTCTCGACTCCAGCTATTAGATTCTGGAACAAAAAATAAGATGTTTCATTAAAAAAATCGATTTGACCTTGACCTGACTTTGGCGACGCCATTCAAGGTCAAACGGATGTGATCAGTAAGTAGCTATTAAACCTTATAACTTCTGTTTAAAACATTTTTCTTAAAAATGCTTTGTTTTCGAGATCTTTGATCATTATTGGACTTTTGATACACCCTTATACAAGGGCAAATCAATAAGTACCCGTGTTAATAATGAAGACGCAAGCTTTTCACAAAAATTTTTTTTATTTTTCAACGTAATCCCCTTTTAGGAGGATACACTTTTCCCAATGCTTCTGCCATTTTTTTAACTCCTCAGAAAAATACGATTTTTCGAACTCTGCAAAATAGGACTCTATTTCGGCGATGACCTCCTCATTCGACGTGAATTTCTTTCCACCGAGCCATTTTTTCAAGTTTGAAAACAATTTTTTCAAGGCGTCATTTGAAAAATGGTAGTACACGATGGTAATGCCAACTTGTATCAGCAACGTCGCCTGTCTTGAAACACAGGTACTTATTGATTTGCCTATGTATATATTTGTAGATTTTTTTGGTAGTGTATTCTTATATATTTTATAATCCAACGTATGTTGTAAATGTAAACACACCATTAATTTCGAAGTCTATCATCGTTTATTAGAAAATTTATTTGCAGAGCGTTTGAACGATTTATTTTATTATTTTTGGAAAGTTTCTCAAGTTTCCCTAGTAAACTTTTTCCCATAAAAGTAAAGACTTTCAAAATGACAACTGCATCGGTCTTCTAAAAAGTATCCTTTTAGAGTCAATTTTAGTTATTTTTAGACTGCTTCCTTTATATATACACTACTAACAAAAAATAAGAAACACTTTCGAACACGCTCAAAAATGTGCAATATTCAAAACACCGTAACTCATTGAAAAATCATCGCAATAAAAAATAAAAAAAGCATTTGAAAACTTGAAATCTATATAATTAAACCAATATAATTAAATCAATATAATATTATATATAATTCAAATTGCTCTTTCTCATGTTTTTATATTATAAAAACTTATATGAAATTTTAAAAAAATATTTATTATTTGAGAATAATGCATATTCTCTATATTATTCAGCAATAATTATTTAACAATAATTTTTAAAATTTACAAACATAAGTAACTTTTTTCTTGTATTTAAAAGCAACTTTATCTAATGGACATTCTATTAAGAAGAATTATGTCTACGACGTTTGACACGTGTGCGTTCTTTATACACACAGTAAAGCAAGCAGGGTGATATTAGATAACAGAATGTCTCATAAATTTAACAGTGCATAAATTAGCAACGCGACTTCTTATATTGTCATGCGCAAGAAAAAAAGTCGAAGTTCAGTTTGTCCAGAAATTCTTATTTGACCTCGTAATGAAGAGCTACATTTTTCAGCAATTTGTTTTCACCATTGTGACAATATATGCATTTACGGTTGGTAAGTATTGGTTTCCAATAATGAATTCTACTCAGTAAAAATGAATTAAAATGGATAAAAATTTTAATTCATTTCAATCCATCTGAATGTATGTTTTAATAGCATTCATGATCCATTATTTTCACTACTTTAAATTCAATTGGATAAAATTTTTTTTTCCAATAGATTTAATTAAATTGAAAAACTAGATTACTTGTTCAGTAAATTTTGAATTGAGCGGTACTTACGATGTACTTAAAAAACTGAATTTTTTTTTTAATCTGAAAGGCATAGAAATGTTGCTTTACGTAATTCCTATAAATAAATAAAAATGCATTGTGATTCATTTCAATGTTTGCGAATGCGTACTTCTGAAAATTCTTTTTATTTTAATCCGTTCTTTTTACTAAGAATTTAGTTAGATATATAATAAAGAAAATTCATTAGTTAATTAATAAATAAAAAGGGCCACGAATCAAATTGGATGTTAATGCTATATATTAAATCTCATATAATACATATAAAAAACAAACATTTCAACCTCTGTCGAGTCTCAATGTTTAAAAATCATCAAAAAAACTACTGAATATAATTTCGATGAACAATAAAATGATATAATAATCCCTAATTCTGAACTTACGCATTTACATATTTCGATAAATAATAAAATAATCCCTAATTCTTGTTTTACGCGTTTTACATACATCGCTCGCAGTTCCTCTTATGTGATGAAATGGATCGGCGGCAAGTCAATGGTCAATGCAAATAAAAAGATGTGCAGATTTCTAACGGTGCGAACCAAATCTTATGTGAACGTGGATAAAAATATCTGAATTGACCATCTATTGTTGTGTAAAATGTATTTTAACAATTAGTTAATGATTAATGTCCACATTTCTGACAATATAATTTAATTTTAATCTTGGTTTATATATATATATATAAATCATGATGTAATGATATACAGGGTGATTTTAACATATTTCGTCACTCATCATGAGCAGGTAGAGTGAATTGAACTGAGTCGAAAAGTCCTCTACTATTTTGCAATTTTCGCAATAGTTAACAAGATATTAATTATAATACTAAAAATTGTCAAATATTGGTCTTGAATAATTTTTTACTCAAATACTATCAACTTTATAGAAAAACTGCAAGAGACAAAGATCATTTATTTTTTTCTCATAAAGTTCTGAGAATTTTTTCAGAATTTTTTGATACCGTATTTTCTCATGTTGGTAAAAATAAGAAAATGCAGTATTAAAAAGTTGATAAAAAATTTTGAAAAATTTTTTAGTTTTTTTAGAGAAGAAAATAATTGATTTTGTCTTTTGCAGTTTTTCTATAAAGTTGGTAGTATTTGAGTAAAAAATTATTCAAGACCAATATTTGGCAATTTTTATTTAATATCTTGTTAACTATTGCGAAAATTGCAAAAAGAGGACTTTTCGACTTAGTTCGTTTCACTCTACTTGCTCATGATGAGTGACGAAATATGCTAAAATCACCCTTATATATTAGGTGCGCAACTAAGTTCTCGCTATTATTTTGATGCATTTTCATCAAAATAACAGCGAGAACTTAGTTGCGCACCTAATACATATATACATATAAGTACTATATGTTTTTTTGATCGCTGAATATGATGCAATAATTCATTTAGTTTTACGACTAAAAAAAATATGCCTTAAAAAATACAGCTAGATTAATGTGAAAAAATGATCAAATTTTAAGTTCAAGATCGATTTTAGCAAGACCAAGCTTTAAATGGATCGTTCCTCCCTTCAAATTGTTTTACCCAAAACAAGATCCAGTTGGAATTTTCCCAGAATTTCTATAGGGCTTTTAAAAATTGCTTTTTACTGGACTGTAAAACGTTTTTAAGGATAGAAAAAATTTTTTTACAAGTTCTAAAGTATATCGCTTTATGATTTTTACATCCTCAAATCAAATGTCTCAATATAGAAGTAAATAATGCCTTATACTTATAAAAATTAAAAAAGGAGCATCAATACACCGGTTGTTTATTGCGGTGTCATATATTAAAATAATCATTACAAATTAAAATTCATAAACATTTCGGCAGATATTCAGCCTTCATCAGTATGATCTACTATACAATTTTTAAGTCAGTCAACGGAAGTTAGATAAGTTAAAAATTACAATTTAAAAATTATAAGAGATTAAATCTCAGTCCATTACAATTACAAATTCAATTACAAATTCTCGTGTCGTAAAGAATTTTCAAGTTCTTTACTCGTAATTACTATGTAATAGGAGTTACAATTATTATTTCTGATAATTTTCCACTCTTTATACTTGTAGTTTTAATTTGAATTTTTAAGGATGGAAGAAACTTTCTTGTACATTACTTGTTAACAGAATTTTTGTGATTCCTTTTGCAATTAATAGCAGACCAACATTGTAATATTCACACAAAAATCAACCATTTCACAAGAATTTTATACGGTTTCATACATTCAACTTCTTGTATTAACTGATCATCGCACATTATAATGGACTGAGATTTAAAAAGAATATGATTTAATGAATTGAAATAAACTACATACTTTGACATATTATGTAGTTTATTTCACTTAATTAAATTATATTTTTCTGTATTCATTTCATTTTTTAATAAAGAGTTTTTTATTCATTTTGAGCATATCAAAACCACAAAGCAATATATCTTAGAACTTGTAAAAAAAATTTTTCTATCCTTAAAAACGTTTTATAATTCAATCAAATACAACCCTAGTTTTAACTTTAGTTATTTTTGTTATTTTTGGTTCCCGCTAACAGTAGGGTTTAACCCTGCAACTTTGTCAAGCTATATCTCTGAACTGTATTTTTTAGTTCAAAAAACGTGTGAAATTTATACCTCGAAGTTAGACAAAGACAGATAAATATGAATTAAATAAATAATACTTTATTTTCAATTAATTATAATGTTTCAAAGAAATTTTATTGGAAAAATTCACAAGAAATGATTACTTTGGATAAAAAATTCTCAAATTTTTAAATTTAATATTCAAGCAAAAACTCGTAGAATTTTTTTAGTTGACTCTTTGGACTAACAAAAAAGAAAAGTACAATATGAGAATCGCACAAAAAAGTATAATTACAATTTAAAAATTATAAGAGATTAAATCTCAGCCCATAATTATTTGAACTATCGAAAATCGAAATTTTTGAAGAATTTACATATTTTAAGTTTACAATTAATGAATAAAATTTTATTATTTGAACAATGTAAAAAAGTAATAGTAAGTAGATAAAGAATTGTATGAATAATAATGTATAAATAATATTATAGTAGGTATAATTAAGTTTATTAGAATTTCGTTTAGAGGATGATGCAACACTCGCTCTAAAGCAATAAATCCGCTTTCTTTTTAGTTCTACATTTTTGTGTACTTTTATACTATCCAAATCTCAGTAAACGTATTTAATAAAAAATAAAGGGGTAAGAACGTCGAAAATCATATGTGTGTCTCAAGTATCCTTTTTGAACTTTTGTGCATTCTTACATCGAGAATAACGCACAAAAAAATCCTTACAGGCTTATCATATCCATGGACAGTAAAATTTTTGTTCAGCCTCAATCCGGGTCTTCAAATTATATTATAAAAAAGTTATAGCAATGTAAAGAATTGCATAGATTACGTTGAACTCATGAATACTATGGTTAAAGGCTCTGTAAGAGGTCTCGAAAAAATTCTAGCTAGATCTTGTTCTGGGTGAACCCAGAACACAATTTTAGAAGAGTAATGACTCACTTGAATGCTTGGAACCTTGCTAAAATGATGTTGAATCGATCGATGTTGAACATGAAATTTGGTCATTTTTTCACATTAATCGAGCTGTATTTTTTAAGGCATATATTGTAGAGCTGAATAAATTATTGTATCGTGTTTAGCGATCAAAAATAACGTAACGTACGTATAATATCACATTTAAAACTTAAATTAAGCCATTTTTGCATCAAATTAAACATGTATTAAGGAAAATCGAAATTTTGATTTAAAAATCATACTAGAGACCTTTATATCTTAATATATATTTTTTGATAAAAATTTAGGGGTGTTTTTTCAGTATGAAATGGAAGTTTTTGCGCTGAAAGGGCCGATTAAAAAAATTTTATTTTCTTGTCTAATCGCGCCATGCTTAGCGCCGAGACATTATCGTGTCTCCAGATAATATATGTATACTTACACATACATACATACATATACATATACTTATACATACATATATACATATACATATACATACATATACATGTCTAGAAATAATCGCCAAATATTTCATGGGCAGGTAGAGCGAACTAATCTGAATCGAAAAGTCCTCTACCATTTTATAAGTTTCCCCAATAGTTAATGAGATATTACTTTAAATTATCCTTAAAGATAGCTGAATACGTGCGCCCGCCCGGCCTATTACTGCGAAGTGTATATGCCTACCGATCGCTTGGCGCGCGGACAGTGGGGAGCGGGGATAGCCTGGCAAGCGCATCGTCCGAGCTATGGAGGCTCGCGGCTGTGTGCGCGGCGCGAAGCACGTATAACTATTTATTAACTAATTATTAACTATTGGGGAAACTTACAAAATGGTAGAGGACTTTTCGATTCAGTTTAGTCCGCTCTATTTGCCCATGAAATATTTGGCGATTATTTCCTGACACCCTGTATATAAGGGTGTTTCCTCTAACTCGACCATTTAAAATATCTCCGTTATTTTTGATGATACGGGAAAATACTACAGGGAAAAGTTGTTCGATTGGAAGGGACACATTATGACGAGCGACAAATTTTTCTCAAGGTCATAGTTTTTGAGATTTCGAGGTCATCGCGATTTTTTAAAATGGAATAGCATATTTTCATTAATGTAATAATGCAGTAAGAAAACAAATTCAACCATATGAGATATGTTGTCTTTCAGATGACATAAAAAAATCATATTTATATGGGAAAAAGAAAAGTTAACATACTTAAGTGTTTTCAATGAAGATATTTATTTACTTTATTTTAGAAGATATTCGAAATGATTGCCATTAATTTCCATATATTTTTTGAATGCGATAAATAAATTGTTTCGCACTTTCAATGATTTCCGGATGATTCTGATTGATATCGATATGCATGTCATTCTTTCTTGTTTTTCGATGTTGTGGCAATATCACAATAAACTCGATTTTTTAAGTATCCCCATAGAAAAAAGTCAAGTGGTGTCAAGGTCTGACGATCGAGCCGGCCAAATTCGTCCACCACGTCCAATCCATTATGTGCCGGGCAACCATCCTGTTATAACCACATTCTAATACGGTGGCTCAATGGAACTTCACTTGTAATAATATTTGTAACTAATTTCTTAAAAAATTTGCATATTTTTGTCCATTTAAATTTCCTTCTAAAAAAAATGGATCAATAACACGATTTCCAATAGTACCACACCAAACATTTACACTCTATAAATGTTGATGTACTTGTCGAAGCCAATGTGGATTGTCAATGGCCCAATAATGCATATTGTGTGTATTTAACTGTCCATGATTTGTAAAAGATGACTTATCTGTAAACAATACATAATCGAAGAAATGTTGATCAATCTCTAACTGGTGAGGGCCCATTCGCAGAATCTTTGCCTATTTTGAAAATCGTTACCACCAAGAGATTGATGTAACCATATGTGATAAGAAAATTTGTGGCGTTTTAAAATTTTCCAAACACTTTTAACAGATATATATATACATCACATTGAGAAGCAATTTGTCGACAACTAACGTGGATTTTTAGCCGCCAAAACAAAAGTTTCCACTTCTTCGCCACATTTTGTCTTCTGACGACTTCTTTTAGCTGGAGTGACACTGCCTGTTTCGCAAAATGACTGAACAAGTTTATCAAATGTACGTCTGAATGACAATGACAATTAGGATATTTTTCCGCATACAATTGTGTAGTTTTCTCTGAGTTTCTGCCTGATTTTCCTGATAAATTAAAACCATTTCTATTTTCTCTTCTTGAGTATATATCTTTTTGTTGATATTGCAGAAATGCGTATGATGCAGAAACAACTGCTTTAACGCGATATCAAGATTACATTAAATGTTTTTAAGTATTTCCGACGATTCATGTTCCTAGGTGTAAATGTTTATAAACATACTGTGAAATAGGCACAACTTCGTGCGAGAATGAAAACCTTTGTTTTGATGGCAGTAGCTAACAACATACACATCAATTGTCGACAAATGGTTCCATGATGGCAATCATTTCGAACATCTTCTAAAATAAAGTAAATAAATATCTTCATTGAAAACACTTAAGTATTAACTTTTTTTTTCCCATATAAATGTGATTTTTTGATGTCCAAGGTCATCTGAAGGCCAACATATTTTATATGAATTGTTTTTTTATGAACTGCATTACTAAATTAATGAAAATTATTTCATTTAAAAAAATTGGTAACCTCGAAATCTCAAAAACTATGACCTTGAGAAAAATTTTTCGCTCGTCATAATAATCGTGTCCCTTCCAATCGAACTTTTTCCTGTAGTATTTTCTCATAACATCAACGGAGATATTTTAAATGATCGAGTTAGAGAGAAACACTGTATATACAAGGTGTTTCAAAAGTAACGTTAAACTTTTCGCATAGTGGTAGAATAGACCGAGAAGAAAAGTTCTCTATTATTTTGCAATTCTCGTAACAGTTAAAAAGATATTAATTGCTAAAAATTATCGAAAAGTAATCTTCAATAATTTTTTACTCAAATACAAAAAAACTATAAGAGATAAAAATTATTTATTTTCTTCTCATAGAGCTTTTTCAGAATTTTTTCAGAATATTTTAATACCATATTTTCTCATGTTGGTAAAAATGAGAAAATGCCATACTAAAAAGTTGATAAAGAATTCTAAAAAATAAACAATTCTTGTCTCTTATAGTTTTTTCTGTAAAGTATTAAAGCTGTAGTATTAAAGTAAAAAATTATTGAAGGCCAATTTTCAACAATTTTTAGTAATTAATATCTTATTAATTATTGCAAAAATTATAAAATGGTAGAGAATTTTTCTTCTCAGTTTAATCCACTCTGTGCGAAAGATTTGTCGTTACTTTTGGAATACTCTGTACATCTAAGGGTTGGAAAGTAACGCATTACTTGTAACGACCTTACTTTTTTTTGGTAACGATTTAGTAATGCCGTTACTTTTTTCATTAATAGCGAAAAATTAACGACGTTATTTTTTTAGTAATGAGTAACGAAACTCCCGTTATTCTTGTATTGTTACTTTTTTATAGGTCGGATAATAAAATTATAGGTACATTAAAAAAATTTTTTGCCTATTTTTGTTTCAATCACTCGTCGTTTTAGCATAAGTACACTAAAAACTAAAATATCTTAAAATTCTTAGAATTCTATAAGGAGAAAATACTCGTAAATGATTTTTGTCTCTTGGAAGTTTCTTTTCTGTAAAATTGATGGTATTAGAGTAAAAAATTATTCAAGACCAATATTTGACAATTTTTAGTAATTAATATCTTGTTAACTATTGCAAAAATTGCAAAATGATAGAGGACTTTTCGACTTAGTTTAATCCGCTCCATCTACGCAAAAGCGATTGGCAAAAACTTTCGGGACACTCTATATAATAAAATACCATAGAATTCAACATAAGTATGTAAAATATTAATAAAAGATAAAAACATTCAAAGATAAGTATCTTTCTAAATATCTTATATATTAGTTTATTTGTATTCTGCCTTAGAAGCCTGTTTTAACGCGCCTGTTAGTAACGCGTTACTTGTAAAAAAAACTCCAGTTCTATTATATATATAATAGAGCTGGAGTTATTTTATATATATATATATATATATATTATATAAGATGTCTACAAAGTTTCACTCAGGCCATATATCTCGAAACGGCTTTAGATATGGAAAAATGTCTCATGGAACCTATTATTTTTTATTGCATATTCTTGTAGCTTACCTCGAGAGTTTTTCAAAACACTATAATAAAATACTTTAAGTGCTTTTCGTGTTATAAATATTGAATAGTTACAGTATCGGCATTACTATTACCCAAGATATTCTGATGACTGATGGCTAAAAACATCTTGATTGATGTTTAGGATCATGACCTAGATAACATTTGTCCAGATCTAAAATTTTAATCATATATAAAATAATTAATAAATTTTAATCATAGATAAAATTATTTTAAACATAATATCCAAATTAAAAAAAAATTTGCAGAAATTCAATATTTCTCGGAGAAATATTTTAAAAGTAACGATAAAAAATCATTATTGTTCGTTACTTTTTTGAAATTACGCAAGCTAAGACGAGTCTACTCACTGATTTGGATGAAATTAGAATTATTCAACGCATTTTTGCACGAGATGGACAAATCTGGCAGAAAAATAACTGTTGCTTTGCTCGATAAACTGAGATTAATGATTAAAGTTGATGACTATTGAGGTAAGGAAATCTGTCCTAATTTCATCAAAATCGATGAATAAACCTGTCTTCTGTATAATTACTTTTTTTACATGTACAGGCTTCTAAGACGGAATACAAATAAACTATAAGATATTTAGAAAGATATTTGTCTTTGAATGTTTTTATCTTTTATTAATATTTTACATACTTATGTTTAATTCTATGGTATTTTATTATATAATAGATATTTTAATTTTTAGTGTTCTTATGCTAAAGCGACGCTAGTGATTGAAACAAAAATAGGCAAAAATTTTTAGTTTAATTTTAAAGTATCTATAATTTTATTGTTTGTAACGGCCGTGACCTATAAAAAAGTAACAATGCAAATAACGGGGTCAACTTTGTTACTCGTTACTAAAGAAATGCCGTCATTATAAGTTACTTTCCAATTTTATATATATGTATAATATTTTATATATACAGTGTTGTTATATATATATATATATATATATATATATATATATATATAAAACAACATTGTATATATAAAACATTATAATAAAATATTTTTTTGTTAAGTACTTTTCGAATTATAAGACTTAAAAGTTATAATACAGCTGACATTATCCAAGATGTCCGACGGTGGTTAAAAATCTTTTGAATATTCAAGATCATGACCTGGACAACATTTGTCGAGATTAAGGCCATTGGTAATTGTTACGTCCAAACCCTTGAAAATTTGATCAAGGAGATAATAAGAGAGAATGGAGAGGGTATGGAAGGACGATCAGACTCAATCTCACAGGTATATGCACGGAGGCGAACACCTGTGAGTCGTACGCACCTTTTAAGTCCCGGAATGTGAGTCAACGTCCGAAGGGACGCTATGACACTTGTTCCACTGGACAGGGCGAACGTTGGTCCTCCTTTTTCGGTCAAGGAACTTAATCCCTTTGACCCGGGACTGGACCTCGTGCGATCTCAGGTATTCGAGGGAAGTGAATACGAGGGGTGATTTTAATAAAAACAGAAGAATACCTTAAGTTACATTTATTAAGATAATAACCAAAGAGTTTTGTACATTATAACGTGTCTTTACAAAAATACATACTATCTATAACTTGTGAATGCGTATATGTGTGTGTGTGTGTGTGTGTGTATTAATGCTCAATAATTGAATTTTTTCATGCGGGGAAACGCGGGGTGGACTGTAAATAATTACAACTTACTTGTTAGATGCCCCCAAGATATCGAGTAGGTTCTAGGTGAGTAGCCAACGGAGATCCGGCGTCCGCGAAGAGCGCCTGAAGGGCAGTCGGCGTGGCGTATGTTAACTTCAGTTGCGATAAGTTTACACTCGGACGGAATCGCAACTGGCGATTCCTGGTTAGCGCGGGTTATACTGATTTCGAAGTGAACAGGATGCTTTAAAATTTGGTACTGACATGAACCGAGTGCTTCAAAATTTGGTACTGACGTGAACCGAGTGCTTCAAAATTTGGTACTGACTCTGTGCTTCCGCGAGACCTCTATTTATACCCCGAAAAAAGGGGTGTTAGGCCATTTGTCTAGGATGCTAAAGTTAGTTGTAAATGTCACGCGAGATTTACGATTTTTATAACGTTTTATCGTAGTTGATCTAAAGTAGAGTAGTTCTGAGTACATAGAGTAGTTTTGAGAAGAAGAGAAAGTGATTTATAGTTTTTTTTTTTAAAAAGCCAAGATTGCTCCGAGACGGATGACGAATTCTGTTACTCTCGCGGAAAATGTGACTAGATAAGCAGATGGTTACCATGCTATCATTGTCAGTTCCGAGTCTGGTTTCAGATAACGCTCCTGTTGGAAGTTATTCTATGCGTTTACGTTTTTTTTTTTTAAAGTGCGATATGGCGCCTGTTTTTTAAAATAAAATTGTTAATCAGTCTCGGATGATAAATCCTAGATTTTTATTATTGCGTGACTTCGGTACATTTATAATGTCATTTATAATGTCTTAGCAATCTTGTCTCTTTTCGAGCCTACATTAAGGTTATTATTCTTTCTAGGTTGATTGACGTTTACGAGTTTTCGCGGCGCCTGTCCGGTTCTTTTTCAATTCTATCAATTCGTTATCAGAAGGCGCCGCTCGGGTCTCGTAGACATCAACCATAGTCGCGGTGAAGAGAAAAAAAATCGTGGCGTCTGTAGGACATAACAGTAATTGTATTTCTTATTTTCATTTTTACGTAAAAATGAATTTTTAGTACAAAAATAAAAGAAACTACCTCCAGATCTTGATAAATGTTATAGTCATGATCTTAAATAACATTCACGAAGTTTTTAGCCATCGGCCGAACACCTTGGGTAATGGTAATGTCGTACTGTAAATTTCAATCTTTATAAGGAAAAGTACTTAAAGATAAAGTATTTTATTATAGTGTTTTGAAAAACTCTCGAGGTAAGCTACAAGAATATGGAATAAAAAGTGAAGAGTCCCGTTTAAGAAAAAAACGCTCACATTGACCTTGGAAAGGCCATTCAAAATCCAATCCATATTTTCATTATATGTCCTCCTTAATATCCTAAAACTTTTGTCTGAAACATTTTTCCATATCTAAAACTATTTCCGAGATATATGGTCTGAATGGGATTTTATAGACATCCTATATATTTACATATACCATATAGAGGAAAGCCCCCTATTAAGAGACGCGCCTAATATGAAATAGCAACGTTTCTGCTAAACTAATAGACGCTATTTATTGGTTCCACTATGAATTTCTTGCTCTTGGATTAAAAACTATTTAATAGAAAATTCATTATTAGATCATGTCTGTACACACACACACACACACACACACATTATATATATATATGCATATACATACATACATTTATAAACAGGGTGTCCCAGGAGATTTCACCAATCGCCCATAGGAAGGTAGATGGGATCAAAATAAAAGTCCTTTATCGTTTAGTGATATTCGTAATAATAATCGAGATATTAATGTTTGCAATTGTACTAATGATGAGAGCGCGCTGATAGAAACATTCTGGCCGCTAGAAGTATAGGCCCACTTTTTCAAAACATAGGCTGCGCCGGCAACGCGTTGGAAAGGTAAGAGAGGAAGCACGCCGTTGCCCGGCATCGCCGCTCACACATCTCATCGGATCGCACCAAAGGACTCGCATCTATGGCCGCACATTCGCGATTACATTACATGTGTAATACTAACACTGCAAAAATAGGACAAATACAAATAATAAACTTCGATGAATAAAAATGTCGAAAGAGAGAAAGTGATGAAACTTGGAAATCTACGGAAAATCTAATTAATTTTTATCGTAATCTGTCGCTTCTCTAAATCTCGGAAGGAAAAAATTTTAAGAAAAAGGTATCCGAAAGAAATAATATCATTCTCTACTATTCCATATCGTTTCCTGTTAGGAGAGTATGATTTCATCGGAATATGCTAAAATATCAATAAACATAATGTTTCATTGTAAGTTTTATTGAAATCTTTCTTTCTATGTATACTTCAAAACTCACTGAAAGTCTGCCGTAATTAAGAGTGTATTTACGGTAGTAGAAATTCTAAGCTCACTCACATTGCATAATTATCAAAAAAGCTTTGCTTTTAACCGTATTAACGATATTTAACATAGTATTGTGCTCTCGAGATATAATTAATTATCGTAAGCGGTTCATCGTAATCTATTATAAAATTGGAGAAGAATACATGTTTTTTTATCGTATTATTACAAAAAAGCATAGCATATTATGCATAATAAGTATTTCATGTACATCATAATTTTTTAATAAGATATTTATGAAAAGAGAACGTATAAAGAATCAATCATAAATACTAATTATAATAGACTTTTACATTTCATGAAAAAAGAAACAATAAGGAACGATAAAAGAATTTGATGTTACAAATACAATACACAAAAAAATTAAAGGATTACTTAGTATATCCTTCAAAAATAGGTAATGTTCAAGAGAATATAACTTCGCCAAAAATAATCATGAGATTTTTAAAAAAGTATTTTAAAGCTTGAAGTCTTTATTTTCAAGGCTGATTAATTGATATTTCGATTTAATTAATTTTTCACAAAGTAATTAAATTTAGGTCATGGAACTTGGTAAAGTCTACAAAATTTTTAGATTTGACGGCTTTCCATGCACATTCCTATAACTTCTCGTAAAAAGTCAATTAGAGAGATCGAAATATTATTTCTAACCTATCTAAGCAAAGTAAAGATAGAGATTCACTCTTTCAAACACTGTAAACAGAATTTGTTTGCGATTTTTAATTCAGGTCATGAAATTTTGTAAAATACGTACAAAATTTTTAAAGATTTGAAAGCTATCTATTTACAATTCCCTATAACTTTGCACGCACGCACGCACGCACGCACGCACGCATTATATAAACAGATAAATAGCTACATATGTATGTGCAATGTATTTATGTACTGACAATATATGTTACATCCTAAGTTAAAATGGCAACAAAGGAAAAAGTGCTATTACATTACACGTGTATTTCAAATATTTGCATTCGAAGATATATCTATGTCACAATCAAAGTACTCATTTAGTAAAAATGTACTTATTGTAACTTGCTGTTAGTCAACGTGTACATTGATCTATAAGTGTATACATTTACTAAAACACTTTGAATATGATATATTGTACTTATATACATTTCATAAACATACATATGCAGCGCCGTATGAAAATTATGCATATGAGTATTGACTGTAATGTATGTTTTATATATATTTATATAATATATATATATATAGATAGCACATATATATGTATAACATATATATTATATAGTGTCCAAAAAGACCCCGGATTTATGAGCTGAACATAAAGGTGTCTATAATCGTGAAGGAATGTGAATTGTATTGGCATACATAGTATACCAAAATATAATGCGTTGACCTATGACTATGATTCACGTTCTACGACTCAATTACGGCAATTCCTGTGCTATAAGGCCCTTATATAACGTTTTTGGAAGAAACGCTTCAGAAATTGTAATGTTTCAAAGAAGCTATTTACTGATATTCAGTTTGACCTTGGGTGACGCTTGCAGGGTCAGATCAAGATCTCATCTTTGTTTCTTTAATAAAACATGCTATTTTTATTGTAAACTCTAATGTACAGTTATTATGTTGATTTATACAAGGATATAAGTTCGAAAAGTTCTCGATCTAATATAGAAATGATCCCACAAATATCAACTGCTATAATTTTAGAAAATTATAGCAGTTTAGAAAATTTTTGATCCTTTACAGGATTATTGTTGAAATTTGAGACAGATGTGTTCATTAGTTTCGGTCGTGTCAAGCAATCAGATTTTGATGCCATCATGACAATGCATCTATTCATATTTTTTCAATTGCAGACGTAAAATTCTAAATTGGTTCCGCAATTATATTTCACCAGATTTGATAATCGAAATGCCTCTGGCAGTAAATTAAAAATAGTCAGTCCACGATGAACGCCTCTGACATTTATCTATAACTAGCCAAAGCACGATTTACAGCTGTGGTATTTTGTTATAGTTCGCCAGCCCACAATTAACGTCTCTGGCAGTAAATTAAAAATAGTCAGCTCATGATGAACGCCTCTGACATTTGTCTATAACTAGCTAAAACATGATTTAAGGCTGTGACATTTTGTTATAGCTCGCCAGTCCACGATTAACTCCTCTGGCAATAAAATAAAAATAGTCAGCCCACGATGAATGCCTCTGACATTGGATCATGACTAGGCAAAGCACAATTTATTGTTATAACATTTAACCATATCACTTGTATAATAAATAAAAGTGATTGATATTTTCACGAATGACATAAAGATACTAACCTTTCCCATTCTGGCTTTATAGGGTGCCTTCCAATAAGAAACACATATAACTTTTTAATCAATTTTGGCTGTATAGAGTGCCTTCCAACAAGGGACATAGTGATACGGTATGACATGCATTATTACAATCTTGTTTGCCAATACAAGGATGAGATAATCATTATGTTGTACTGAGTCGCTTGTTAGAAAGCACCCATAACCTTCTCTTACCAAAGGCAGACAATTTTCTGCTACTATATTTTTTCTATTTTTTGGTCACAAAATACTATATATATATATATATATATATATATATATATATATATGTGTGTGTGTATATACACGAGGGCAAATCAATAAGTACCCGTGTTAGTAATGAAGACTCAAGCTTTTCACAAAAATTTTTTTATTTTTCAATGTAATCCCCTTTTAGGAGGATATACTTTTTCAACGCTTTTGCCATTTTTTTAACCCCTCAGAAAAATATGATTTGTCGAACTCTGCAAAATAGGCCTCTGTTTCGGCGATGATCTCCTTATTCGACGTGAATTTCTTTCCACATTTTTTCAAGTTTGGAAACAAGAAGAAATCACAGGGGGCTAAATCTGGAGAGTACGGTGGATGCGGCAGCAATTCGTAGCGCAATTCGACCAATTTGACTGTGGCCAAATGTGGAGGAGTGAGCCGGTGCATTATGAGCAATCGCGGCACCCAGTTTTTTCTGGCCGACAACTTTTTCATTCTCAAGTTATCATGCAAAATATTGAATTCCATACGACACGCCTACGGCTTCTACTACTTCATGTACATTCGTTCGGCGATCATCGAGAATCATGTCGTGGACTTGTTTAACGATTTCCTCAGTAACCACATCTGCCGAGCGGCCTGGGCGCTCCTCATCAAAAACAAACGATCGACCACGTTTGAATTCGTTGAACCAATATATGACAGTTGTCATAGGTGGTGAAGAGTTCTCATAGACGGCATTCAACTTCGTTTTTATTTCTTCGCACGTTTTTCCATCTAAAAATAAGAAATAAATCATGGATCGATATTGCTCTTTTTCCATTGTATCGGAAAACATCAAACACGCTCATTACGAATTGCTGTCAAATCAAGACTATTGCATGAATTACTTTGAAATTTTGTATGGTGTCGTTTGAAAGATGATAGTACACGATGGTAATACCAACTTGCATCAGCAACGTCTGTCTTGAAACACGGGTACTTATTCATTTGCCCTCGTATATACAGACATATATATGGGTGTGTGTAGAACACTACTATACTGAATTGACAGTACTGTTGTGCGGTAACGATACTGTGAACGCTGGTTACAACTGATTGACTCGTATAACGCCATTGTTTTCTACGCGTACAGCGTCACGCAAAACGGTACAAAAAATTTTAACTTTTCACGTTTTCACCCTAGGAAAAAAGATACAATCAATATCATGGTCACATTATCTTCTTAACGACTAATTAAGAAAAGGCGTTCATCGTATCTGGATCCACGTTATTATACTTGTAAAAACTTTCTATTATCTTTGAAGTTTTATTATTGATACGTCATTTAAGTGCATTCTCCAGGTTTATTCCATTAAAAAAAAAAAATACAAACAGATGACCAGATATATGACACGGTAAAGTAAAATTCTATATTACATTCTATGGCACAAAAGCGTAATCAGTAGTTCTTTGAAAGAAATCGAATGTACCATAAAAATAATAAAGTAATATTTTAAAAGTACATTACATTCAGTAAAATGCATTTATTATTAATATGATGTTCAATCACCATTATTAAGAAAATAATAATTATATAGGAAAATATTTTCATGATAATTTGCTGTATGGTTGCAGCATGTTTCTTATACTGCGATGCTTTTGAGATGCACGTTCGTGTGCGATCCAGAGATTCAGCCGTCGACTGTTGAGCGATTGTGAAGGAAAAGTAGGTAGCACTTTAGAAATTGGCTCAAAATGTGTAACTAGTTCCGAGCATACTGAAGTACACATATAATGTTTATAATTTTATAAAAAATATATTTGGAGTAATATGTTTATTAATAATGCTATTTATTAAAAAAAGAAAAATTATGAAAAGAAGCAAAAAGCAAGATCGAACATAAGATCCTATGCAATATTTCGACGTCTTTTGGACATCCAAACGTCCTGTTCGTCATACAAGGATGTATTAGATACGTCCCGAAGAGACGTCCAGTAGACGTCTTTTGTATGTACAATGTACCGCCTAAAGACGTCGTCCAACAGACGTCGTCAGTACGTTGTAGTACAATATACAGCTCAAAGACATCCAGTTAATATCGTTATTTCGGTCAAAATCAAAATAATTTTTAGAGATGCCGGAGGGTTTGTGAGTTATCGTCGTGTTGTAATTCATTGCTATTAGGTGTTGGAATTAATTCGTAGCGTTTTTAATGAAAGAATGTTATTTATTTCACATGAGCATTAAAAAATACATTAATGAAAGTACTTCCCATCACTTGTAAAACGCTACGAATTAATTCCAACACCTAATATATTACTAACATTTCTTGAACCTTATCGTTCACTCCATCAGGATGGGGATCCTCGTCCTTTTGATTTTGAAATGTTTTTTTATTAAAAATCATAAAAAAGTTCAATTTTATTGTACCTAAGATAATAAACATTTAAAAAATAGCTATTTTATATGCGCATTACGAAAGTCTAAAGCCAAAAGGTAACGAAAATGTTTCATCAAAATTGACATTTCAGTTCAAAGGATAGGAAACATCATGAAAAATGGAGATTTACAAAACATGCATGTGCGCAGAAAGTAAAATCAGATTGATATAATTTTTTGTTACAAAAAATACATATAACTATAGATGAGACAAATACAAGTTTCTTCTTTTTTAAATACATAGTTATGTTACACTTTACTTACCAAGATTAATATAGCTTTATACAACTATAAAACACTTTATATGGTTTATACAGCTTTATAAACTAAATTTTATATGTAAAAACTGAATGTGGTTATAATTTCAAAAATATATGAAAAGAAAGAGCATAAAGAACCACAGCACAAGATGTAGTTAGTGATATTTAATTATTCTTGCATTACGAATTACAATAAAAACATTAAACGTTTCGGCCACAATCTGGCCATCTTCAGTAAAATTAATAATATTCTTAAGACGCAGAGTTACATCAAGTTGGAATCAAATTCAACCCTCGTGTGTTATAATTGTAACGATCGTGTTTGCATCAAAGCGACGCTGCTTCATATAATAATGTTAGAACGTCAGAAGTCATGTAGTAAAAAGTGTAGAACGAGAATTTCCAGATTCTAATTTACAATAATTTATTTAACTATTAATATCTTTTAAAACGGAGTATAAAACAAAGGAAACATTATCCGTTTTACAGCAAAATAATCGATGAATTAAAAGTATATTCATTTCACAGATAGAAATTTGTCGTGACACTATGTGTTGTTATTGGTCGTATCACATATTTTTCGGCTATTTATTAGGTGTTGGAATTAATTCGTAGCGTTTTTTAATGAAAGAATGTTATTTATTTCACATGAGCATTAAAAAATACATTAATGAAAGTACTTCCCATCACTTGTAAAACGCTACGAATTAATTCCAACACCTAATATATCCATGAGTCAAATAGTTTAGAAAGTTCTAGAATTGTTTATTAAGTGCGAGGGAGATCTTTCTTTAGAAGAGGAAGATAAACATCAGGCAAATCTTCAGTATCACTTTGTTTATTGATCCCACTTATTTGGTTTTTAATGTGTATCATCAGAAATCTACTTCTGAGATATCAGTTGTTTCACGTCACCGTTTGAATGAAATGCATGATTTTGATTGGGATAACATTAAAATTTTAGATACAGATACATCTAAAATATTATTTTAGATACATCTAAAATTTTAATGTTATCCCAATCAAAATCATGCATTTCATTCACACGGTGACGTGAAACAACTGATATCTCAGAAGTAGATTTCTTAATATCAGTCTTGTGTTCTTTAATACGAGTTTTAGATACAGAACAATCATTGATGAAACGAAGAATTTCAGAAATGATACACATTAAAAACCAAATAAGTGGGATCAATAAACAAAGTGATACTGAAGGTTGCCTGATGTTTATCTTCCTCTTCTAAAGAAAGATCTCTCTCGCACTTAATAAATAATTCTAGAATATTCTTTCCAAACTATTTGACTCATGGATATAAATAGCGGTAAAATACATGATAGGACTAATAACAACACATAATGTCATGACAAATTTCTTCTGTGCAATGATTATACTTGAGATTCATCGATATATTTTTGCTGTAAAACAGGTAACGATTCTATTGTTTTATACTCCTTTTAAATGATATTAATGATAGAATAAATTATTTTAAATTAGAATCTGGAAATTCTCGTTTTACACTTTTCATGATATGACTTCTAACATTATTATACGAAGCAGCGTCGCATAGATGTAAACACGTTTTTTACAATTATAACACATGACGAAATTGAATTTTATTCCAACTTGATGTAACTCGGCGTCTTAAGAATATTATTAATTTACTGAAGATGGCCAGATTATGGCCGAAACGTTTAATGTTTTTATTGTAATTCGTAATGCAAGAATAATTAAATATCACTAACTACATCTTGTGCTGTGGTTCTTTATGCTCTTTCTTTTCATATATTTTTAAATTTTATATGATTTTATACACTGCATAATAAACTTATACAAGATATTAAAATGAACACAAAAATAACAATTAAGAATATAATTGTAGAATTAATAATAAATGTTGAGGTACAAGTTATTCCGTATTTTTATCGCGAGTTTTTGGAATTCTGTCTGCTGCTCACCGGAACCAATTAATTATAATATCTTCAATGAAACACTCATCGATATTGCGATATCTATAAATGATGAATAGTGATCATGTTATACAGAATTTCCAAATTATCAACTCGTTTTATTTTATCTGACTTCTGTCGTATAAATTCCCGCGTGGCATAAATATCGGAGTTACTATATAAAAAATCAGACTTTAAAAGATATGAAATTATGGATTCCAAATATAATTTTCTATCCTGCATAAAACTGAGTAATTGTGAAATGTTTGATAGGAGTTGTTTACTTGCGTTAAGAAACAAGGTTTATAGGAATTTATAAAAGTAAAACTTTCCTTACAGAAGAATATAATTTATATATATTTATTTGTAAGAAAACTAAATTTTTTATTTATTATTTACAGAAATTCTAATTTTTTATTTACAGAATTCTATAATTTCATATTTATGAGATCATTTTAGATTCTCTCTTACCAAAAAATATATGAGCAAAATAAGTTCCTTCCAATCTCTGATTCTTTCTCAACTATGAAACTTTAAGACTAATTTGTCTCTGTTTGTCTCTTGCCTTTTTAGTCAATAAGACATGAGACACAGCAACAGAAAACAAAAAGCACATTGTAGAATTAGCTTAAGAGCTAAATTAGGAGCAAAGACGTGTGCCAGTGTGCGTCGTATAAAGTTGGTTGGATTTTTTCCTCCGCAAGTAAAAAACATATTTTCCTTTTAAAAGAAACAAAAAAAAAACAAATGACAGATTGATTTATTTTTCTCTAATGCATGATTATAGGATGACTAAAAAATGGAAATTGATATTTAAATAATAAAGGGCAAAGAAATTATTAGTTTTTATATTTACTACAATATTTTCAGATTCAATAAAAGAAACTTAAAATATTTTAACTATCACACAATGCATTATCCTTAAAAAAAAAAAGAACTATTTTAACTAAACAAAATATTTTAAAAAACTTAACAAAAATAACTAATTATTTTTGACATATTGTTTCACTTTATTTTTCCATTTTTGTTTGACTTGGAACATTTATCAAAACAAACATTTTATATAAATATCTCGAATTATATACATACATACAGGGTGTCTTCGATTAAATCACCCATTATTAGGCCGACTGTTCTCACCAATCGCATGGCACGCCGGCCAGGCCGCGAGGAGATGGGTTGGCAAGCGCGTCGTTCTGACATGAGTGACTCGTCTTCGGTCCACTCTACCTGCTCATAATGGGTGATTTACTCGATTAAAGACACCCTGTATACGTATAATACAATAAAAGTTCTGTCAATATAATAATAATATCTTATCATTAATATTATAACATTAATATTCTCTTAAATATTGTCATTGTGATTAACATATAATATATTAAGTTAATGTAATGATAATTAATATACATAGCCAGACTTACAAGTTGTGCTCGTGTCTTCTTGTAATAAATTTTCCAAATCCAGGAAATTTTTCCAATTTTGTAAAGCAAAAGTTGATAAAATATTGGGTGGATCCATATATTCGTTCGGTTTTTGAAGGTAAAATGAAACAAGTTTTTTTCATACAAAGAATGAATTTTAATCAATGATATGATTCTCCGTTTTTGCACTACTAACAAAAATCGAATGAATATATGGATCCACCCAATATTTTATCAACTTTTACATTTTCTTCCTGTTTTTGCTCATTCCTCTCAACAAAGGTTTCTTTATGTTTGTTAATTCAGTTCTGGCTGTTCAATATTGTCACTGTTTCCAGAATTGCTCGTATATCGAATTTGATTATTGTCAGATCTCTTATCATTTGTTTTTCGAAAACTGTTGAAAAATTAGAAATTAATGTAAAATTAATATAAAATTTAGAAGTTATATAAAAAATATTTATTGTACAGAGGGTGTCCCATTTTAACTTTTACACCGCAATATCTCGACAAAAGATGCTTAAAATCTCTTGAATATTGTTCAGTATTATGACCTGAATAATACTTATTAAGATCAATGCAGGTTGTTTCTCTTATTTTCATTTTTACAAAAATGAAAATAAGAAAAATAACCTCCAAATTTTACCAACTATTACATTCTGGAATAAAAAATAAGACGTTCTATTTAAAAAATTGACCTAATCTAACGAAAAATTAACTGACCTTGGCGAAGTCACCCAAGATCAAACCAATGAAGAACGGAAAGATCAAATAGTCTATCAAATAGGAATTAAACGCGTATATGGCGCTTTATTATGATTGTTCTGATTGTTTGTATATATATATATATATATATATATATATATATTTATATATGTATATATATATATTTTTTTAAACTATTAATAATATTAATATTAACAATAATTTGTCATAAATAATAACTTTGAAGAAATGATAAATATATATAATCGTATATAAAATTTGACTAGATAAAACTATTACAAAGAAATAAACTATTACGATATATAAAATTATCCTGATGGAAAAATATTGCTGAAATTATTCCACGTTTTGGAATACTTTTTAACAAAATTTCGGCATTTCAAAAAAATTTCAGTTTAATTTCCACGATTTTTAGCTGAAAAATTCATTTTCGACAAAATTTCAGAAAAATTTCAGCAAAATTTTCAGACAAATTTCAGCAAGAATTTCAGAGAAATTTCGGTTGAATTTCAGTGATTTTTCAATATATATGTTAATTAAAAAATTCACTTTCGGTGAAGTTTCAACAAATTTTCAGCAGTTTCGCTGAAATGTTCCAAAACGTGGAATAATTTCAGCGAAATTTTTTTCACCAGGGTATTAATGTTATATATATATATATATATATATATACATATATATATATATATGTATATATTATATATATTATTCAGGACAATTATAAATCCAACATCCTTGGGACATACTTTAGATGTCCAACATACAATGAAAGAATTTTAAATCACAAACACGATTGCCAGTTCTCCGTTTTTTTTGCTAAACTTTGGTTTTTTTGGAGACGTGAAAAGTTTACAAAAATTGGAGATTTTCACGTCTGCTGGAGTATCGAATATTAGTCCAAGAAACTGAAGTCTGTCAGAAAAAAACGGAGAACTGGCAACTGTGTTTATGATTTAAAATTCTTTCATTTTCCATTGTCTCGATAAGAACGAGACAGAAAAAAAACAAAAACGGATAGAAGCTCCGATTGTAATCAATGAGCCGAGCCTCCGCGCGGACGTGCATCTCAGGAGCGTCACAGTATAAGAAACATGTTGCGACCATACCTTTCAGCAAATTATCATGAAAATATTTTTCTTCTTACATAATTATCATCTTTGATATGTACAAAAAACCTACCAATTCTGGGAGGTATTTAAATTATTATTCCAATCATCCGTTAACACACAAAAGGGGAGTTATTATTGGGCAATTGGACAGAATTCTATTTTTGTCCCATCCTAAATTTCAGGAAAAAAACATCACGGAACTAATTCGCATTCTTTTAAGTAATGGTTATCCCTTAAAGTTTATATTTGCAACAATAAAAAATAGAATTAAGACATTACAAAATAGAAGTAAAAAATGTAATAAAGAAATCGATTCTAATGTTAATTCAAAGAAATTTCTTGTGGTGCCGTATTTGAGCAAAGTGTCGGAAAAGTTCAAAAAACTCTCACATGTGCATGATTTTAACATAGCGTACAAACCCATGAATAAAATGAATGCATTTATTAAGACGGGGAAAGATTCTTTGTCCAGGGATGACCAATGTGGAGTTGTCTACAAAATCGATTGTTTAAATTGTGAATCGTCGTACGTAGGCCAAACAAAAAGAAAATTAAAGACTCGGATAAAAGAACATAAAGCGGATTTAAGAAAATCACCTTCCGAAATTTCAGTGGTTTCACGTCACCGTTTGAACGAGATGCATGAGTTAGATTGGGAAAACATAAAAGTTTTAGACAAGGAACAATCTTTAATAAAAAGAAGAATTTCCGAAATGATACACATAAAAAGACAAATAAGAGGTACCAATAAACAAAGTGACACGGAAAGTCTACCAGATATTTATTTTTCTTTTCTTAAGTAAGATTTCTTTTTCTTTTCAATAGTAACTCTAGAAATTTCTAATTTGTTTGACTCAGGCGTATAAATAGTGGTATAATACGCGATATAACAAACAACAACACATAATGTCACGAAGAAAGTCTTATTGTGTAAAAGTGTCATTTGATATTCTTCGCTCAGTTTTTTGGCTGTAAAACAGGTAACGATTATATTTCTTTATATTCGACTAGGAGAAATTAATGTCATATAATTTTAATTTAATCAGAATCTGGAAATTCTTGTTCTACACTTCTTGATATGACTATGGGCGTTATAACATTTTGTACGAAGCATCTTCACACTAAAAAGAACATGTTATTTTTATTACAACAATGGACTGTTGAATTTAATTTCAACTAAATATATTTTTGCGGTTTATGAAGACTATTGTATTACTGAAGATGGCCAGATTGTGGCCGAAACGTTTAATGTTTTAATTAATATAATAATAAGTAAATATCACAAATTATAACCTGTGGTGTGGTTCTTTATGCTCTTTTTGTATCTTGTTTTTTAAATTGATAACCACGTGAATTTTTTAACTTATTCTTACATAATTGTTATTTTCGTAATAATAGTGATTGAACATCATATTAATAGGTAAATATATTTTACTGAATGTAATGTACTTTTAAAATATTACTTTATTATTTTTATGATACATTTGGTTTTCTCTTAAAGACTGATCACGCTTATGTGCCACAGAATGTAATATCTTTTAATATAGTATACTAATAATACCAATGTAAGGTTAATAAGAGTCGACATAGAACGAAATGCGTAATTTTAAATGGAATGATGACTTAACTCCTATAACTCCGTGATGTCTTCTTTATTCAACATGTGAATAAAGAAGGCAATATTGAATAAAGAAGATATACACAGAAGACTAAGGAAAGTAAATGATTGTTAATTTGCTAAAAAGGTACGGTCGCAGCATATTTCTTATAATGCTTCTGAGATACACGTCCGCGTGCGATCCGATGCGACGACTCAGTTGTCGAGCATTGAGCGGCGGCGGCGGTGAGAAAGAAGGCGACGCTTCAAAAGTCGGCCGAAAATTTAACATGTACTTCTACAACTATAGAAAGAATACCGAATCAAACAATAAATGTTAATATGTGGTCGAAATTTAAAAATAAAAAGGCATATACTACGTACGCCAGAAATCGTTAATGATTGATTATATTTGATTACAAAACATTATATTCTATATTAATTATATTCTATATTAATTTCACATAATTAAATATATAAATATATTTTGGCTTTACACACACACACACACACACACACACACATTAGGCCATCTTCAGTATATATAACAATTACAAAATATCCTGTTTCCTGTGTTACGGTCAACTGTGTGGAACGCTATCGAGAATGGATGGCTTGTTGTAATAAAATACTCGTTACAATGTTTTGCCAATTTTTTATCATGATACACAGCTATATATATCTAACATGTATCAAAAGAGAGGATAAAAAGGAATTATGTGGGGGGGAGAGGGAGTTATGCTAAACACAGGAAAGTATATCTCTAATAATTTTTCCGTATCACTTTGTAAATTCAGACCCTTGATTTGTTTTTTGATAAATATCATTTCTGACGTCATTCTTTTATGAAAATATTGTTCTATGTCTAACACCTGAACATTGTCCCAATTTATTTTGTGACCACAATCGATCTGATGCTGTAATAATATGGTTAGTGAATCTTTTGATTTTTTTATATTCGCTTTATGTTTTTTGATTCGCATTTTTACTTTCTTTTTTGTATGACTAAAATAAGAGGAGTCGCAATCCAGACAATCTATTCTGTATACCGCACATCACATTATTCCATTTTTTAAAATCTATCTAATTAGGTAAAGATAGATTAGAAAAAAATGGAACAATGTAATGCGATATGCAGAATAGGCTGTCTGGATTGCGACTCTTCTTATGTTGGTCAAACAAAAAGAAAAGTAAAAACGCGAATCAAAAAACATAAAGCGAATATAAAAAAATCAAAAGATTCTCTAACCTATAAAAGTTTCTAAAGTATAAAATTATATTGACATCATCCTTATAATTATATTAATCATCACTTTTGCGATTTGTTCCATCATCAGAATTTTCATACATTCGGATGATAGTTATAAAAAAAACATTTCACAGAAAGTACTAATCGACATCAAACGTAATATTATTACAAAAACTTGATTTCTTTTCGGATTTTTTCTAAAGGTAAGATTTCATTTACATATAAAAATACTGGTTTTCTATCTATTATTCTACGTTGAATTATTTTTGCTACAATTGGCAGTTTAAAACTTTTAGAAATACATATAATTTCAATAATTAAATAAAAATATATTTGACCTGTAATATGTTTATTAACAGTCACTTATTTAAAAAAAAAAATTACGAAAAAAGAAAAAAGGAATCGTGGGATCTCTAACATTCAGATCTCGCATCCCACGCTGAGGTTTTGCAAATCATTTAATTTGGGAAATTTGGGAGGATTATTAATATTTCAGATCAATTGCGTTTAATGCCGACAACGTAATATCGGCACGTAATTATATCATTTCTGAAATTAATTCATTTGTTTGAAAATATATATATTAGTTCAACATCTCAATACTCAGATCGTAGTGGCGCTTCGGATTTTAAAGTAATGTTACAATATTTAACATAAACGGTCTTGTTTCCTATCTTATTGTTTAAAACAATTATCTTCATTTGTATATAGGCTGCTGGAAAAGTTTCTGCAAAGAATATGAAAAAAAACATGTAAAATTCGGTAAATGGCTTTGTTGTTTTTCGAAGTATTCGCCTTTAAGATCGATACATTTTTGCATACGCTCGAACCAATTTTCGAAGCATTTTTTTCACTCTGAGGCTGTAATTTCAGAAATCAGTGTACGAAATATTTCAACAGCTGCTTCAGGCGATTCAAATCGCTCACCACGCATCTTCTTTTTAATGTTTGGGAACAAAAAGAAGTCATTAGGTGATAAATCAGGAATACGGACAATGAGTCATCAATTCAACATTTTTACTGGATAAAAAATCAATGGTTTGACAGCAAATCAACTGTGTGACAGCTTATCATGATGAAGGATGATGCGGTGATTTCGGTTTGTTCTACGCAATTCATTTGACTTCTGGCAAATAAATTGTTGTATAGCAATCAATATTTCAGTTCTTCGATCCTCTAAAGCCACACGTCCGGTATAACTGAAGAAACAATCATTTGTTTAACAGCACTGCATGAACGAACAACTTTTGTTTGGTTTCGATTCATTTTGAAATATCCAAACAGTGGATTGTTGTTTACTTTCAAATAGATCTATGTTTCGTCCCCAGTAACGATGTTGTAGATTAAATTTGACCGACCTCGATTGAATTTCTTGAGCATTTCTTTGCTCTATTTAACACGAGCCTGTTTTTGAGTTTCGGTCAAATTGTGTGGGATCCAACGACTGAAACAAAGTTTCCGTACACTCAAGTGATGATGCAAAATCGTATGTATTGCTTTCATGTCAATGCCTGAATCTCGCGGTATGTTATATGCCGATCTCGCTCAATTATTTCACGCACAGCATCAACATTAGTGACAACAACAGACATGGATGAACGATATTCACGGAATTCGTTACAAAGAAAGGTACGTCTACGCTGGAATTCGGCAAGCCAATTATAAACAGTCCTATTGGATGGTGCTTCATCTTCAAAAGTTAAATGAAGTCGATCGATGCATTGTTTCGAAGTTAGATTACATTTGTAATCGTAAAAAATCATTGCTCGAAAGTTTTCACGCGAAATTTCCATTTTCTCACAAAATAACTTCTTTTAAAATACTATGCAAACAAAACTAGTTGGCTTGGATACAAACTGTCAACTGGATTATAAGTTAAAAATGTCTAATTTTACGGATATGATAGTAGCAGAACGTTGGTACCACTGGAAGTATTAGATGATATGGAAGTATTAATATGGTATGTTTCTTGTTTATGAAGAAATTATTTTAACAAAATTGAAATAACTAATATCATATTTATTTTATTATTATTTTTCCTCTCAAAAGAAAAAACTTTGACCAGAGCAGTAAGAACGTTTTTTGGTATGAGTCTGAGTAGGTTGATAATTCAAATCATTTCTATAATTCAGCGATACTTTTCATGACAGTGCCGCTGTCGGAATATATAGTAACTAAAATATTGCTTGGTTTCATGGCTTCAAGTCAATTTCACTCTGTAATATACAAACATTTCACTGTAATATACAAACGAAATTTACGGAAACTCTCTTGTCTTATACTAAAGCCTCTACTTTGTTTCTAAAAGCATAGGATTGTTCTTTCAGGTTTTCTACTCGCTAGCTACTTTTTATGAACGTGCAATGTCTGAAACTTTTATATGCAGCACATATTGTGACGTGTTGACTACAAAAACCGATAACAAAACTGTAAGTTTTCAATTTTCTTTCGTTTTTCATATTCAATTGTAGCTGGCGAATTGCATTGTTATCGATACTTCAATTATGGAGAAGGATTTTTCACTCCATAATACAATTAAGAGAAAAGAGTCTTTAATAATTAATGGTAAAACAGGACACTCTAGCATCTCCTTAAACTATTTCGAATTTTAAAAAAAGTTTTAGGGTAATATTCTTAAGATATGAAGCAACAAAAATTTTTTCGATTTTTTGAAGACAAAAGGGTCCTATGCTTCTTTAAGCGTCGGTAACTCATTGCTGTCAAGAATGATTCCCATTCGCATAGCGTGAGCGAGTCAAGTTTAGAAGAATAAGAATGAAAAGATTGTCCCAATGCGTCGTGGGATGCTGTAATGCCTGAAGAGCATGCAAATGTTTTGTGACACCGTCAGAGATCTTTCGGAGATTGACGGGATTTTCTTTTGCAATGGACGGCAAATCCATTATGGTCTTTTCGTGATTTTGAACAATGACACGTTGATTGTCGTATTGTTCTTGGAGTATCGACCACGCAATCGCGTAATTAGCGTCGGAGATTTCAAACAAACTGACTATAGTACTCGCGTTATCGATAAGAGACGCCCGTAAATATTGAAATCGCTGCGCATTGGTAAGCGAGGTGTTGGAATGAATAACCGAATTGAAGATGTCAAAGAACTATTTATCATATTTACTGGAAAATGATGATAAATTCAACTTAGGCAAGCGAACGCGCATTCCATGATCTGAGTCGTGAGCACTTGAGGAAGGGAGCACTTGAGGAAGAGAAAATAGAGAGTCGCGATATCAGCGGAGACGTGAGCCTATCTTAGCGGATAACACATAAAATGTTTCCTCAAAGCTGGCTCGATCGACAGCTTCGGCCTCATCTAATGATTCTAAACGCAATTGCATATGCTATATTACATATACTCCGACCAGTACTGATTTCTAATTTCGCTTTGTGTTCTTCGAAACACTTCTTGCACTATTATCGATGGGATGACGGCAGCAATCGACTCTACGTAGATCCTGATTCACGTGCACGAACCTTTTATCGTACCTGTGCTACTGCTTGAGATTGGTAGCTTGGCAAGATTCAATTCGTCGGCTATATTGGACGCGAACACGAACGCGCATGCCCGACAGGAAACGGCGAGAAAGTTCTAGCTGATAATGTTGTCTTATCTTATTACGCGCACAAAAGGCGGAAAAATGCGCTGAAAGGATCCTGAATGTCTCCCAGTCGTGCGTGGATGTGGCGGAGATGCTCCTTTCGTAGCCGCTGCGCCGTCGCTCTCCTGCTGCATGTGAATACCCCAGCCGGATTAGGACCAGATTTTTCGCTTTCGCCAGTCTGCGTTCTAGGTAATCAAACACACGTGGACACTAGGCCATATGCTGCTACTGCGATTGCTGGGGTACACCAAAATGCATCAGGATGCACTAGGATGCAGTGATGAATCCGGCCGCATCTTTCATGATTAGACACGAACTTCGTGGCCGCTCGGAATACATCATATGCTGCTACTGCGACACCGCCTCGATAAGATGGCCTGTTTACCTGATTGACTGAGTTTGCCAAAAATTGATGTTGCCACTTCACCGAAGTTACGGATGCTTGATATCCGACTGGAAGGACTAAAAATTATATGTTCGGTGCTGCGTACCAAAATAGTTTGCGACAAGCACGGCAATACGAACGATGTTCATGTGTTTCCCGCGATAGATTGCCTCGAAGGAACGTGGTCAAGAAAATGCACTTTTCCTATTATAAATATATTTTATTTGAAGATACCTCGCGCGAGGGCAAGCGTGTTTTATACAAGAGACGTGTCGGAAGAGCACTGAGAGACGTAATAATACAAACTTTTAAAGGTAAAGAAACTCAACTTCATGAAAAAAGATGTTTCGTACGCCGAAAGAAACTGGAATAACCTATTAATTTGGATGCCATTTGCAATATCAACCTTATCTTACTTTAGGTCTGTTTTTTGTCGCTAAACTAGTATATGTACATTTTTGGAACTTAAAGTGAGATAGATATATACGTTTGATATTTGTCGAAAGCAAGAAAAAGAATTTTAGAGCAGTATAGTGCAGGGACAGAAAACAAACCATTTATTTATCGGCTTTATATTACGTTTTATCCATTTTATCAATATCTGCAGGCCTATTCTGTAATTCTTAACGTCATCATTATAACGCCACTGCACAATTCTTTTACTGAGGTAAAAAAGCTGTGCCGCAGCATTATATTATAATAATAATGAAACTTGCATTAAGAGCAGTTAAGAGTTACAGAATAGATCTGGTATATCCCGAAGTAAGAGATTATTTTGTATACAACTGGGTCTGCTTTTTAAATATGACATCCAAATTAGTAGGTTATTCCTTTCAGCAGACATCCTCCTAATTCGTATCCTACCCAAGCATACAAACCGATTCCATTTTTTCTATTCGCGTGTTCATCAAATTGAGTCCTTATCTCTTACTTCGTAGTGTGACCGTCGTGATGACGAGAGTAGCCATGATGATTTTTATATCCTGTTAAAAATTCTTGTAAGTTTTTTGTACCAAATTTTAAAAGAATTGTATGTGAGCAATCAAGATTACTAAATTAATGTACATGATCATAAGAATCTTATATAATTTGTTCATAAATATCATTAATAATCTTTAATGAAATTAATAAATAGTAATAAGGTTCTGTATGTATAAAACAATATAGTACACAAGAAAGGCAAAAATTCAGTAATGTATAAAAGAATTTTAATTTAAATTAACATTAAAAATTCATATAAACAATTACAATTAACAACAAACGTTTCGACTCTATGTCCATGACCAAGTCATTTCCAATGTAGTCTTAATACAACATTGTTCTAAATCAAAAATATGCACATGATATTGAAATATCATTATAATTTTTAATATCATAAAATTTTTCATGTGTCATCCGAAATTTCAACAAAATAATTTTGACGCTATTAATATTTTTTTACAAAATAGATATCTCTTACATTTTATTTTCTCGACTATTCATAGAATTAAATATCATATTAACAATATTAATAATTTGAATAATAATAAGGATGATATAAAAAGATTTTTTACGATTTCATATGTCAATATAATAGAAAGATTTACACCTATTGTTAACATGTTTATGTTAATTGTAAATTGGTTTTTACCATTCCTAACACATTAAGAAATTTCATAAAGAGAAGAAAGGATGAGTTGAACACTTTCATCAAAACGTAGTCTACAGAATATCTTGTGGAGGATTGTGATGTTAGTTATGTTGGCCAGACAAAAAGACAATTAAAGATCAGATTGCATGAACATGTTTCAGATATCAATATAAGTTCAAAATCTCCATCAATGATTTCCAACCATCGTATTGAGGAGAATCATAACTTTAAATGGGGTAAAGTGAACATATTAAATATAGAGCTTTATGTAATAAAAGGTTGATATCTGAAATGGTTCAGATTAAAAAACAGAAACATGGAATAAACAGACAAAATGACATAGAGTCTTTGCCTGAATTGTATTCTAACATTATACATTCTCTTTTTCCTTCTTAATATCTTCTTTCTTTCCCCCCCCCCCTATTTTTCCGTTCTCGATAAAAGTTTATAGTAAGTTTTTCTTCTTGACATTTCATTATTAGACATGGTGAAAGTTAGATGTCCGTTATCTTTGCAAATTTGCTTAATAATTTATTAAATATTTGCTTAATAATTTATTAATAATTTATTAAAATAATTTATAGAACTAAAAAAACTAATATATTGTCCACGAAATGGACTACAATCTACCTGCGTTTTTTCTCTCTTTTTATTAATGGACTCTTAACACATTTACTGATATCACTGACAAGGTATATTATTATATTACTAATTTTTATGTAGTTAATATTAATTCTTTTTCTTTACGGTTACTTTTCTTATGACTTTCAGAATTTTCTTATGACTACTTTGATTCTTGATAAAAATGACTCGCAGCATATTACACGGAATGAAAAATTTAATATTAAAAATTATAATAATATTTAAATACATGTGCATATTTTTTATTTAGAACGATGTTGATATATTAAGACTACATTAGAAATGACTCGATTAAAGTTGAAACATTTGTTGCTAATTGTAATTGTTTATATAAATTTTTAATGCTAATTTAAATTAAAATTCTTTTATACATTACTGGTTCTTTACCCTTCTTGTGTCTCTTTATCCTACTACATATAATCTTTAATGACCTTAGGAATTTTAAATGAATCGTACACGACGATTTATATTGCAATGAAAATATCTTGGCTTAGCCTTATAAGAAACTTTTAAAAAATAGTTTCTTTACAGGATCGTCCAAGAATATGGTATTAATTATATATGATTATGTATCAGTCTTAAAAAGCATATAATTACGAAATAATTTATCTTTCAAATTGGTGCAGGAATTTGGCATGAATCCTACACGATTTATCGGAATGAAAAGATTTTTTGTTAATTTAGCCTAATAAGATACTCTTAAGAAATAATTTTTTTACATGACCGCTCCAATAATAAAAGTAATAAAGGTATCGATCATCCCAATAAATGAAATGGAATTAATGAATGAACAGAAACTGGATTGAATATATGAAATAAAAAAGATTTAAGAAAAATTAAAAAATGTGTTACTGAAAATGATTGAATAGAAGGTTGAAACGTATATTAGAGGAAGGTCAGCGAAATCGACATACTTTGTTTTTAGACTATATTTTGTGGACAAAATCTGAAAATAAAACTTTGGAAATATGAATGTAAATGTAGAAAGTATCTTCTATCTATGTTCTATAGCAGTTTTTTCATTAAGAATTTTACAATAATTAACTTTTTTTTCGTAAAATAGGCAAAAACGAGCGCCTGACAAAATGGGCCCCAAAATTGACATATGCGTATATAGCACAAAGCATGCGAATGTGACCGCAGCGCATATTCATATGCCTATGTCATATATTTCGGGAGATTATGAGAGATGCTCTAATCTAAATAATGATTAATTGTAATGATTTTTAAGTCCATGGCATATACAAAAACATAAGGCTGTAAGACGTAATCAGTAAGTGAATTGATCAATCACGGTAAAGACGGTAAGACCAATAGCGAATCCAATGTTACGATTTCCTTACTGCTTACAGCCTTTTTGTATGTGCCATGGTCTTTAGAGACATGTGTCAAAGTATCGCGCGAAATGATAGAAAGCACAAAAACTGATCCTCAACCAAGGATTCATTTCGACAAAAAAAAATTATAATGATTAATATTTGACTTCAGACGAAACGACGCTTTTTTCTGTCAAATTCGATTATTTTGTGTAAATATGGTATGTGAAATGAATAATATAATTTCAACCAAAGGCCGCTAAACTATGTAAATAAAAATAAATAATTTATTTAAAAAAATTAATGAATTATTTCAAATCAAATACATACAAATCATTTCGTATTTTACACTAACACGTTTATTGTTATGTTGTACATAACAAATATATTCTTTCAACTATAAACAAAAACCTATATAATTATACTTGCTTTAAATACCACATTGAATAGCTAGAAAAAGCTGAAAGATTACAGATTTTAAATTTTACAAAAATAGTATAAAAAAATAGTATTTATAAGTAAAATAGTTACATTTTAATTGGTGTATACACAGAATGTACAATCTCAAATTTTTCATACAAAACTAAAATACTACTTATATGATTCCAATCCTTTATGGTTAAATGACATATTTAAAGACTAGAAAATAAAACATTTTAAATCAAGAAACATCATAAATAAAATAGATATCGTGTGCATTAAAGCATATATCACGTTGTACAGAACGTACATCTAGTCTTTAATATTTTTATGATACTAACATATTTTTAAAGAATGATTTTTATAACTATAAAAACGGATATTGACAAAAGTCACAAATAAAATAGTTATTCTGTATATCAGAATATTCAACATGTGCTCATTGTTCACAAGACATATATCGGATCCACTCTTCTCCATCAATATCTTTAGACAAGTGCATTACAAAAAATGCAAACTGTATTGTTGTCTGTACAATCTATTGATGTAAATCATTATCAGATGATATTTCTATAGACAAGTTTCTATGGAAAACGTCATTTTTATCTCGATCAATAAACTGATCTGATTTTTGACAGAGTGAACTATCTTTTCCTCGATCTCTTGTTCTTTCAATCTTGTTCTTCTTATTTATTATCGGTTTCAATTTTTCTCAATGTATACATGATGTAATAACCTGCAAAAGTTTACGGCCTCTATTTGAAACTTTCCGTCACTTTTTAGGTAATGGAATAATTTCTAACGGAAAAATTTCATATGATGTAAATGGTTGTGATTCAATAAATTACATTTTAGAACAGAAAGGTTCATTAAGTATATTACTGTTAATAGAAATTTCATTAGATTCAAGCTGGAGTTAGAGGCAAAACATTTTTAGAATGTATTTCTTCTATCTCTCTTTGAGACGAGATATAATCTATATCAGAAAAAATGTTACGATTTGGAGAGTATTCCTGTTACTTTAAAGTTGTTGATAGCAATTTCAGCAGTTTGACACTTGATGTAAGTACGGCTAACTAGATCCATAATATCATATTGAGTAACCGGCTTTCCTGTACGCGTTCACATTTTAATTTCTTTCGAGTAGTATGTCTTTAATGGGCCCATAAAAGATTTATCCAGTAGCTGAAGTTTATATGTCGTGTATGGAGGAAGAGAAATTTATTTTTTATTTTTATAAAATGTTTTTTCAAAAGATCTATTAATCAACATTTTTTGTATGACTATAATGTCCATCAAGTAATAATAAGATTATTTTTACTTGATTTTGTTTTGTTAATAAAATGTAGAAACTATTGAATAAGTAAATTAGTTTATACCCATCCTGATGGATATGCGGCTCCGATTAAACAAGAAGGGACACCTTTCATTAATATATTTGTCATATTTTTCCTTGGAAATATAACCATTGAGGGAACAAATGTTCCAGCAGCACTCATCGCGCAAATAATTGTTATTAAAGATCCTCTTTCCGCTGATGTTACCATACCAATTTGACACTTATCATTTCGTTCAATAACTTGAGGTATTTTGCTTGGCACAATAGTCAAACTCATCTCATCAACATTAAAAATACGATCTGGTGAATAATTATACTCATCAAAAGCAGTATCCAATAAGTTAAAAAATTTGTTTACATTTTCTTTATTAAATCCTTCTTTTTCTGGCAAAAGATGTTCCTATAGGTTTTCGAAATAAGAATGCCTAAATTAGAATGCCTCTTTAAAAACGAAGCGTTTTTTGTCAACTATATTATTAAAAGCTTTATTTTGTTTCTAATGGTTAATTGTAATGACATTTTACGTAAATCCTTCCTTGTTAAAAATGTGATTCCATTACAAAACAATAATAAACAAGTTCCTCTTCTAATTTAACATTAAATACAAGAGACCATGTTTACAAGAAGCAGCTTTTTCGAGAGAACCATACTTTTCATCAACTAATCATCGTAAAGTTCTTTGTGGCACATTCATCTGTTTGGATGCTTTTAACCCATTTCTTTGCGGACGATTTCTATTGCTTTTGCCATATCTTATATTTTCCTTTGTTGGACTTTTTTTCTTTTATTAGTAGAAATTTAATTATACATCTTCTTTAACATAATATCTTTGTTTCTAGTCCGTAATCATTGATTGTTGAATCTTTTAAAAGTAACGTTTTTAATATGATTTATTCTATATTAATATCTTTGTGGATTGTAAACTTTTTGCAATTTGGAATTACTGAATACTTAAAGGTATAAATAAGTTATAGTTGAGATGAATTCAAATTATGTAATTCGCTTTGTCAATAATTATTTCAATATAAATACGGAGAATGCTTTTTAATCATAACAATGCAATGAGTGAACTGGAATTGCATTATTGTTTATAATAATTGAAGTATGGATTAGGATAATAGAACATCAGAGACATAGATGTGAAATATTCTAAGAAGAATGGTTAAATTTTCGTAACAGCACATAAAATTTGAAGAGGAACGTTACTGAACTGCTATATTTATGTCGACGATCAAATCGCAAAGATTGTTTGTTTTTTTAAACATTATATACTGAAGATAGCCTCATAAGAGTCATGTCCCGTTGAAACGTATGTTTTTATGTACTTATATTTTATATTATTTTTATGTACTTTTAGTTATATTAATTTCCAACAATTATCATCTAGTAATGACTCGTAGCCTTTGATTCTAAAATAATTTTTATCGTTTGAGTATATATATATATATATATATATATATATATATATATATATATACTCCATATATATTCATATATATATATACATTTATTATTATACAAGTTAATATGTATTTATAGATTTCTAGAATTTGTCGATTAATTTTTATACAACTACATGAGGTCTCATTTTGTTATACTCACTGTAAGTACTGAAAAATAAGAATCAGAAACGTGCTTTAAAATACATATAGGTATACATAAATGATATGTATAGTCGTTTTACATTTTACATTTGACATGTGTATATATCATTTACTCGTACATATGTTTAAGTACATATATGGCAGGTTTTTTGTTCCGTATAATACATAGAACACGTGTTTGTACACATAAATGCAAATACATGTGTATCCATGCACATGTGAAATAATTGGGGTTCTATTGAAAATCAGTAATTCATGTTATGTATATTATAGATTTTCAATACTTGCAGTGAATGTATGATGTAACGTGGATATGCCACAGTGAGAAAAAAATGATTATTGAAGATAGTAGGCTCTATCTATACATAGCGCTTAATGCTCTTCAGTGCTATTAAATATTTTTGAATGTTAACGAGAGCTTTTCATCTTTAGTGACACAAGTCGACACAGACATCTTTTCATTTCAGCAAAATTAAACTGCTATATAAATAGATATAAGTGTGTATTAATTTACATAGATACATAGTAGTTTATAGTAGTTTTATTCGATAGTTTTATTTGCTGAGATTTTTCTTTACCGTTTAATGATTAACAATGACAGGATGACACTTGTGTCGATAAATGTCATTAAATAGAAAACATTTTAAGAATATTTTGAATATTCTTAAGATTGATTCGACAAACAAAGAAACACTCAAAAATATATTAGGTGTTGGAATTAATTCGTAGCGTTTTTAAATGAAAGAATGTTATTTATTTCACATGAGCATTAAAAAATACATTAATGAAAGTACTTCCCATCACTTGTAAAACGCTACGAATTAATTCCAACACCTAATAAATTAGCGAAGATTGTAAATAAAATCCATATTTAACCTATCTGATTATGGCATTTCTAATTACAGATATGCTATTTTATTTTATTATAAAATGTTATTCTGTTATAAATTTATACATGTACCTTGACTATTCCATAAGATCCATGCTTTTCATAATTAAAACGCAAATAGATATCTAATAAAATAAGAGCAACCAGGTTATGTTATCATGTGCAACAGTCGACATGTTACACGTGACTACATGCCGACTATAAACGATTTTATATTTAGAACCGTATTATGAAAAAAATAAGAAACAAAAAAATATAAATAAAATAATTTTAGAAAATTGTAAACATGTAAAAGGATTTAATGTTATCAGTAATATAATAATTATTATTTAAACTACGTAATTTGTAACAGAACGTTTTGTTTCTACTTCTATTTAGAATTCGTTTTTAGTAATTTTAAAAAACCTAATTTTACATAAAAAACAAGTCAAAACCTAATTTTACATAAAAAACAAGTCATAAATATATTACTATGGATTTTTGCTTTTTTAATTTAATTATAAATAGATTATTTTTCTATTTGTATTAATGAAGTACAAAGATTAGTTTAATGAAGCGAAATAAGGAAGCGTCACTTTAGGAGACCTATGTCAATATCGGTGACTTTCCTCTATCATTGTTTTAATGAATTGATAAATTATAATTTCGCTATAATAACTGGCATAGGTTTTTTATGCTCCTTCCATAAATTAAGTTTGATTTAGTTGTTGTGAAGCTGTTATTCAATTTGTGTAAAAAGAATTCGTTTTTAGCCAAAATGAATTCTTTTAAATTCCATTCAGTTCCTTGCTTGTCCCATTCCATTTTATTTACTAGGATACAAGCAATAAATCACACAAAATTCTAATAGTATTATTATAACATTTTCATAAACTCCAGTTATATTCTTGTAAGATTCACATTACATATGCGCAAAATTCATGTAATCTGCATGCAAGATTCATGTAACATGTGTGTAAGATTCATGTAACATGGGTGTAAGATTCATGCAAGATTCTTTATTAATCTTACATATCATATGCGATATATTCTTATACGATCTTGTATATTTCTATCCGAAATTCGTATGTGAAAATTCTCTTGGAAGATCTCACAAGAATTTTTCTTGTAAGAATTTGCAACAGGATATCGACGGGTGATCGATAATGCAAGCAGGTGCGGAATAAGCCGACATCTCGCGAATTTAATCGATTCTCGATCAGGCGATGAAATTAAAAATGATAGATGTTACGGGAATATCATTTTAATTATAAAAATCTATATTCTCTTCCCCAATATATGCATTTTATAATATCAATTTGTTTAAATAAAACAACAATTTTTAACTACATAAGTGTCTTTCTTTCAATAAAAGGTACGCTGTCTCTTTCATGAATATACGTGGTCCCTTCATAATAATTTAAAAAAGATGTTTTCAATATATTAAACTTCAAAAACATATTTGATGAGAGATGCTAGCGCGTATTCCTGATAACAAAGCCTGCGGAGACAGATTTTGAGCAGAGCCTGCTACCATTGTGATTGCAGGAAGGCAACAAATTGTACATAATTTGTATTATATCTGACATTGTCAGTAAATTGCTGTTAAAAATATGACAAAGCCTGCTAGACATGCTATGTCAGCAGATTGGTAACAGAAATCAAAGTTCTGTATAACCTGACTAGCAGATTGAGAGCAAAACTTGATTCAAGTAAACTCTGTTCGGTTTTTGCCATCAATTTGCATGTCTAGCAAGCTTTATTATATTTCTGATAATAATTTGCTGACAATGTCGGATATAATATACTCTGTGTACTTATTGCCGTTATGTAATTTGTTGCTTTTCTGCAATGAATAATTAGTAGTAGACTTTGCTCAAAATCTGTCTCCGCAGATTTTGCAATTAGAGTAAATATATGTTATGTGATTTTTGTTTGTCACTGTTGGGAATCGTCGACGATGGACTCGCACGTCTTCCTGGCTCGGAGGGCGAGTGCGCGCACGAGCGCGTCTGCGAGCGCACCTGCGAACGTGCGCTACTTCCTTAATTATCTGTTCTTGATTAATAATTCTTTCTGATCGTTAAGACTTTTTTTTCTTTAGTGATTAGTCTCACGATTAGAATTAGAATCGCCGGACCGCGCTCGGCAGCTGCAATTTCTTTTTGTAATTGTTCCGTCTCACTCACCATGGAAAGAAGAAAGACTATATCGCTAGGAAGAAAGAAGAAGCGACCCTACACTGGAAGGCTATCCATCCAGAAGCCTGGATACGCAGGTCGTATTATTTTCATATATTTGCTTTATAATCCGCTACCTTGAGCATTGTTACACCGCTCACCTCTTGCAGAGTGCGACGGAAGGCGAGAATTTCCAATCACCAGAGGAACCGTATGAACGCCCGTCGCATATGTTCTTGACGCGAAGCTGGTGGAAGGGCTACCAGGATATTCCGCGTCAGCCTAGAAAAATTAGGGGTCAAAGGCGAAAAGGGAATTCATGGAAAATTATATTGCGCGCTCTAAAGAAAAAAAGAATTTGCGAGGACCTGTGCGGTACGTGCGGACATCGTAATTGATGGAAGTCAATTAGCATGACGGCTCCCTGCAGGGGTAGGGGGAGAGGGAGCCCAACGGCCTGCGTGTATCCGCAAGGAGCTCCTGGGCATGGTAGAAATATACAAGGTGAATTGCGTATAATGGCGACAATATAGCAATACTGGAAATAACCAATCAAATGTTACCCAATATGCAATTTCTTGCGTATAATAGTTGATATACTGGAACAGCCAATCAAATTTTATCCAAAATTCACGCTGCTACTGCGCATCATGGGAATGGCTCATCTCGTACATTTCCATGCTCCCAGGCCTTATTCTTGCTGTGGCTGAGCAGAAGCGTTGTCAAAGGACATGCGAAGTCGCCGCTGACTAGAGCTTTCGAGAATCGCTGCTGTGAGGAAAATTGACGAGGAGGATAGCGGAAAGATCTGGATGCCGAGAGTGAGACGAGCGTCGTCATCGCTATTGTAAAGCTATTGATCCGGGTTTATAGCTTCGGGAAAGCTCGCGTCGCGAAAAGCGGTCAGTTTAATGGCTGCCGTGTAGAATCATGGAATTTCGAGACATGTGCTATCCTCCCAAGCATTGTGATTTGGTGAAATATTAGTTGTCGAGTCGCGTTTTCCTCTCTTGCCACAGTCGAGTCATTTTAGGTTGTTGTTTTATATTGTATCATTTGTGTCATGCTGAAACGATTATTGTGATCGTATCGCGCTTTTGGGTTAGCGTTCTGCTTCACGTCGGTTTTACCCTCCCGGGTAGCCTGCATTACTTTGAGTGCGAGTTCTAGCGCGCTGTCAAGAGGTCTTGTAAATAATCGATCATTGTTTATCAGTCACCTGCGAAGGCGAGAGAAGTTAGAGTTCGTAGTCTAATGTACAAGGTCATCCGGCGTTAGAAATAAGTCGTCGTTATCTTTCGTCAAAGTAAATTACGAGGGCAAGTCAAGTTTTTAGAAAAACATAATAAAACACATTTTTTTTATCAATTCATTTTTATTTCTCAACATAGTCTCCTTTCAGCTCAATACATTTGAGCCAACGATTTTCCAACTTTTTCAAGCCGTTCGAATAATACGATTTGTCCAACCCTTCAAAATAAGCCTCTGTTTCGGCGATGAGCTGCTCTCTGGTGGTGAATCTCTTTCCTCCGAACCATTTCTTCACCATTTTGGAAACAAGAAATAGTCGCAGGGGGCTAAATCTGACGAATATGTTGAATGGAGAAGCAATTCATAGCGGAATTCATTGAATTTGATCATCGGTATCGAGCATGTATGAACCCGTGCATTGTCTTGATGGAAGAGCACTTTCTTCTTTGTCAAATGGGGACGTTTTTTCTTTAAAATGTTATTGAAACGATCCAATAAGGCTGCGTAGTAATCCCCATTGATCGTTTGCTTCGACGGAAGGTAATCGATATGAATTATACCACGTGCATCCCAAAAAAACATCACCTTTTCGGCCCATTTCACAGTCTTCGCCTTCTTCGGAGCTGGTTCTCTCGGTGAAATTCATTGTTTTGACTATTTCTTCGTTTCGGGTGTGAAGTAATGGATCCATGTTTCATCCACGATAATGAATCAACGCAGAAATTCATCTGGATTACGTTGAAACATCTCCAAACATTGTTTTGAAATCGTCACACGGTCGCGCTTATGGTCCACAGTGAACAAACGCGGCACCCATCTTGTCGATAGCTTTTTCATACCCAATTGTTCGTGCAAAATTGAAATCACTGTTCCATGTAATATGCCTGTGGCTTCAACAAGTTCACGCACTTTCACTCGTCAATCAATCAAAATAATATCGTGGACTTTATCGATGATTTCTAACATAGCAGCTTCAATTGGACGTCTCGAACGAGGTGCATCACATGTGGATGTATGACCACGTTTAAATTCATTCATCCAATTGTATACAGTATCTCAAATGCTGGTGCAGATGTGCTATGAACATTATCCAATTCGGCTTTGATTTCTTTCGGCGTTACCTTTCATATGTAGATGTTTGATTACTGTAGAAAACTCGTTTTTTCCATTTTGCAAAAAATACAAAAGTTGTTCGCTTTAATCGTCTACAAAAATGAAACCACGCGATGAATTCTGCTCAAAATTTGACAGTAATTAGTTGAAATATGCTATTTGTCAAAAAGTAATGTGACATGACACTGCGAGTGCCGTCTGATAGATTTTTTAAGAACTTATTGACCTCGTATATCGAGTCCAGCGGAGGGAGCGAATCCTCCGAAGATTGCATGTAAAACGGTTCGCTAAATATAATTGTTCTTTATTTCTTTATTATTAATATGTGATTCTTGCAACCTACCTCTTTCCCTCCGACAATTTTCCCACCTTTGACGACCCATTCCTGTCGTCACGAATTTAGTATAAGTGAAAGTAGAAGAGATTATCGAAAGAGTGACACGCTCTCTTGTACCTGGCGCTCAACTTATTTAGCGAGAAACTCTGATCTTCGTGGGAAATTCATCTAGCTGTCGAGATATTACGCTTTCAAGTGCTAAAAGTATTTTTAAGTCAGATGAGATCAAGGAGTACGCGACGAAGTTGTGCCGTCGCTCGCGAGCACAGTACATGCATATTATATGAATTATAAATATTTGTTCCGATATACACTGTCAATACTGAAAATTTATAGTATACATAATGTGAACAGATTTTCTAATATCTATAATTTACGTTAGGTATATTGTAGATTTACAGTACCGGCAATGTATATCGGAACAACGAATACTTTTTTAATTCATACAATATACATGTACGAAGGCAAGGTGAAAAGTAACCGACCTCAACATGAAAACATGAACTATGTACAAAGTTTTTAGTTAAGTACCAAGTGTTATATATCAAATTACTACATTAAAAATATCTATAATTTATAAAGGAGAAATTTAGGACTTGGTACTTAACTGAAAACTGCGTTCATGTTCATGTTTCATGTTGAGGTCGGTTACTTTTCACCTTGCCCTCGTATATATATATATATATATATATATATATATATATATACATGTATATTATAAGGTGTTATTTGTGATATTTAATTATCATTACATTATTAAAACTTTAGACGTTTCGGCCACAATCTGGCCATCTTCAGTTCTTAAAACGCAAAATTACAAATATCTGACATTATATTCAATCGTCATGTAAAATAACTATATCTAAACGTGTTCTTTCATCATGTGAAGATGCATCGTACAACAATGTTGCAGCGCCAATTGTCATATTTCGAATTATGTAGAACAAGAATTTCCAGATTCTAATTTAAAAAATTAACCTATCATTAATATTTTCAAGTCGAAATGTATGAGAATAGAATCGTTACCTGTTTTACAGCAAAAAAAACTTTTTGATGAATCTTAAGTACATTCTTTACACAGATGGAAATTTGTCGTGACATTGTGTGTTATTATTTGTCATCGCATGTATGTTACCACTATTTATATATTTGTGTCAAAAATTTTAGATTGTTCTAGAATTATTTATTAAAAGTGAGAGAGATCTTTCTTTAGAAGAAGCAGATAAACATCGGCAAACCTTCGGTGTCACTTTGCTTATTGATACTACTTATTTGGCTTTTAATGTGTATCATTTCAGAAATTCTTCTTTTTATTAAAAATTGTTCTGTGTCTAAAATTCTGATATTATCCTAGTCCAATTCGTGCATCTCATTCAACTGGTGACGTGAAACCACTGATATCTCAGAAGTGGATCTTCTTATGTCAGCCCTGTATTCTTTTATTTGAGTTTTTAATTTCCTTTTGTTCACGAACATTCCGACCGATTTAGTATTAAAGAGTATCGAACATAGGTGGAACTCGATTAAAAACAAGACTTCGATTCCATTTCATGAGTTTATTAAAGCTATTATGATAATAATTAACTCTACATTTTTTAAATTCGACAAAAAAATATTCAGACAGATTTTTAGCATGCCAATGGGCTCTCCATTGTCCCCTATTTTAGCGAATATCGTTCTACAAGATTTAGAACAAGAAATTATTACTGCTAATAATATTAACTCGTCGTTTTATTTCCGTCGTTTTTTTTCGTTATGTTGATGACATTGTAGCGGTGCACAAAGATAAAGTTGAGAATGTTCTAGAATTGTTTAATTCACATCATGAAAGGCTAAGATTCACAGTTGACTCTTGGTTGACTTTTGGCGCAAGAGTACGTTAGTGGCGTAAGAGATGCATGGACGTTAGCAATGCATGATCAAGTGCATTTATTTTGACAACATTGCCAATATCGAATACAGCTATTCTCTGCATTTTGCACTTTCTGTATAACATAACTTAATATATAACAATTAGAGATCGATAATATAACAAGAGAAACGAAATTATACGCTCGTATTTGTTAACTAAGGAAATAATAATGAAAAAGCGATTTATTCGTCATCGATCTCTATTTATTTATAATGTAATACATAACAGAAAAAGATCGAAAGGAAACGAAATTATATGCTGGTATTTGTTACCTAAACTAGGAAATGATAATAAAAAAATTATTTATACAGGTACGTCATCGATCTCTATAACTTAATACATAAAAAAGAAGATCGAATGAAAATGAAATGATATGCTTTGTTAACTAAGCTAGGAAATAATAACGCTCTTTAAGACTCTTATGTTCATCTTTTAGTAGCTTTATTACACGTCTTTATACGTCCTACAAGGCATCTTTAAGATATCCTATGATATTTTTTAGATGTCTTTTAGTCGCCTTATTGGTAATAAATTTAGACATAATACAATCGTATCTGGCGCTCAACTTATTTAACGAGAATATGTCAATTGGCGCTACAATTGTTGTACGATGCACCTTCACATGATGAAAGAACACGTTTAGATATAGTTATTTTACATGACGATTGAATAATGTCAAATATTTGTAATTTTGCGTTTTAAGAATATTGTGAATTTACTGAAGATGGCCAGATTGTGGCCGAAACGTCTAAAGTTTTAATAATGTAATGATAATTAAATATCACAAATGACACCTTGTGCTATGGTTTTTATGCTCTTCTTTTCATAAGTTTTTATCTAATCGTATATTATCAATGACAAACAGGACAACATATCTTAAAAAGTGACAGATCCGAACTTAGCAAACTTTGCAATATCTTCGCTCGTAAGGTACGTAGAAAAAAAAATAAAAACACTTTTATCACACAATTCAATGAAAGTCATCGATTGAGCGTACATAGAATTTGATCGGTTCAGATGTTATAGAGATCCAATCATTTCAATCCCAACAACTTGCGGTAAAGTCTCGCGTAAAGAAACGATAGTACTACTGTGTTTGTCTTAACGCCGAAACACTACTGTGTCTCCTGATGACGACATTTCTTAAATAAAAATGATAAAATTTACAAGTTCAGAGTTTTGCATCACAATTACGTATTTCCGCTGTAGAGAAAAAACAAAAGCACTTTTATACAATCGAACGGTAGCTATTGATTGAACGTATATAGAATTTGATCACTTCAGCCGTTATTGGATGCTTTTCAATTGCTTGACACAAATGTAGGATATTAATTCACATATTTTCAATGTTAATAAATAATTTAATCCTTTTAATTACATATTCTTTGTTATCACGATAATTTTGAAAGAATTATAATAAATTATTTCAATTCAATAAATAATAACGGTTCAAATAATTAAATAAATTAAACAATATAATATAGAGCTAAGAACCAATTCAGGATAATGTGTAAATGACAATATTATTGTAAACAATCTAAAAATGTACAGACGTTTCGACCCTTATTGGATGTTTCTCTAATGTTAAAAATTATTTTAAATGTTACGCAAGATAATTACGCAAGGTAATTACGCAAGATGTGCAATATATAAAAAGCGCATGTGTATTCGCATTTTGGAAAGAATAATTATGGCAAGATATGGCCTAGATTCAATCAGCTTGTCATCGGAACTTGTTGTTAGTTTATACCAGAAGTCACATAATCCTATAAAGTTTATAATACCGTAAACTTCTTCTCAAATTTATAGGTTGGTCCAGTGAAATTAATGTGAAGAAAGATGCAAACATTCCTTTATAATCTTTTTGCAACTATAATAAATATAACAATTACCTTAACTAATAACATTAATTGTCATTTTCAAGATACCAATAAATAATTGTGTTATTATACGACTATAATTTACATTAAAAAATTGAACGTTAATTACAATAAAAAATAAATAGTATTAGGTGTTGGAATTAATTCGTAGCGTTTTTTAATGAAAGAATGTTTTAATTATTTATTTCACATGAGCATTAAAAAATACATTAATGAAAGTACTTCCCATCACTTGTAAAACGCTACGAATTAATTCCAACACCTAATAAATATCTGCTGATTAACATTTGAACGTCCAAATTAATTAAAAAATATATATATGTATATATATATATATATATATATATATATATATATATATATAAATTAAGTACTAAAAGTAATTATATAATACAGAGATATCAAACGAGTCTTACAACTATCGAACTCTGAGATGTAATGCTAGAACATTCGATAAATTGAAATGATCTTGCCATCTAACAAGGGAAGTGGTAATAGAAATGAATGGTAATAGGAAGGATCCTAGGAAGAGGAATTCAACGATGTAGGAAGGGATTGTAAGAGGAATAGATATATATCAGGCAGTGGATCGGTATCTCTCTATTCAAACCATACTTTTATTTTTTAATGTGGACCATTTCAGAAATAATTCTTTTTTTTTATAGTAAGACTCATTGTCCAAAATTTCTACTTCTTCTCATTTGAAATCATGATTAAAACTAGTACGATGGTCAGAAATTACTGATGGAGATCCTGTTCTCTTGTTTATATCAGATTGATGTTCATTTATTCTAGTCTGTAGTCTCCTTTTTGTCTGACCAACGTAGTGCCACGAACGTGCAAGAAATATAAACGATTAAATAAATGATTGCCAGAACCGATTTATTAAATATACTTAAAGTTACTTTAAATAATTAAAATAAAAGAAATCCCTGAGCGAATATAAATTGTAAACTTAAGAAATGGATTCAGAAGTTGCGCGGAAGCTGTCCTCGTCCGATACGCGGAACGCTAATGGGCCATCACGGAACGCAAGGATGACCCGAAAAATATAGAATATAAGCGCGATCGCGGACGTCGTCAGACAGAAATTTGAAAGAAACTTGTCGCGCTACTTTGTTCGTCGTCTAAGCGAAATTGTAACAGTATCTACTGCGACATGAATAATGCTAAGTGGAATTGTAACAAAATAACCACTTTTGTTATATGTAAAGCTAAATATATTTTTTCTTAAAAACTACAAGGCTGTCTAATCTCATCTCCCGAAATCCTTTGTGGATCCGCGAACTATGCTATGAAATACCGGCATAACAATTTGGCAGCGGTGGGATCCACATAGCTGACCCGGAAGCGGCGACGATAGTAGCTTATAAATAAGATATGGATCAGTTAAAACAAGGAAGAAGCAGCCCAAAGCGGAAAGAAGCTAGATCCTTATTCAAGGATGCGAGCACCTGGTATAACAGCCGACGACCAGGACACAGATAACAGCGTAACCTGAGAGGCGCGATCTACCACACGGTGATTCAGCATACGTCAGACGAACAGCGGACAAGTAACATGCGATTAATCACGTTACTGTAAGTCCGAAAATTTATGCAATCATTGTAAACGGATAAATTCCCGGAAGTGAAAACAATCGTGAAAACAGGCGTAATACTCCGATATTTTTACAAATATACAGCGAGCCTATACCAGAGCGTCCTAGAATTAGTCAAGTAAATCCTGTGCGAATTGTCGAAGAAACCATGCGAGCACACGACAACGTGCGCCGTGTGTTGGAATCGCGCCGCGATATTCAAGCGATAGCGCATCTGATTCGAAACCTTATCGGAATATTATCGAGCGTGTATTTCCATTCCATGAATTTAGATCACAACTTATTAGCTGATAATAGGATAGAACAACAAGACCCTCATTAATTTTATATGAGAGTAATTTATTTGAAAACGCATGCGCTAATTCGATACCAGGAGATATGGCGACGCATCAACCGTCAATCTCACGCGAAAATGGTGAGATCGCGAACAATCCGCCGGTAGCGAACGCGGAAATAGAAGCAGAGATAGGTCGTCTCAGAAACACTATAGAAGGACGCGCGCACGAAGCATCAATTCAAAGTAGGCAAGAGGAAATATTAGATAGAAGCAATTACGGGATTGCACGATAGAATGAGCAGGATGGAAATTGTAAATTACGATCGCGAAAAGTTCCGACTAGCGTACCCCCACGATAGAGTATTAACAATGTCACATATGGACGGACGCAAGATGACGTGCGGGAAGCAAGAAATCGATCCATGGGATATTTAAGATTAAAAGATGCACGGAGTTTAATACCGGAAATAGACGGACATTCATGTCAGAAGATGCAAGAATTCGTAAGCGCTAGTACCTATGCGATGAAGAAGATCAACTTCGCGGAAAAATCAGTTTTATTAGAAGAAATATTAAACACGAAATTGAAAGGAAAACTTCTATTAGACTTCCAAACTAGAAGCGTGGCAGACCGAAGAATTACGAGAGATAGATTACTTAGGAAAACGCGGAACATCACACCATTAGAATTTAACGCTTTAAAACAAAAGCTAGGCGAAAGCTAGCGCTCACACCTATGGATGACGCGTGGATATTTCAGCTACATGAATCGTTGATCGAGAAACGAGAAAATACAAGTGAGAAGCGATCCATTTTAGAAACGATTCAGGATCAAGCTTTATTAAATTTCGAACTAGGACTGCGCAAAGATATTAAACTAGTAGTATGATCACAAAAATATTCAAGCCTGCAAGAAGCTATCAATGCAGCAAGCGTGGAAGAACGTGTAAAAGGGCCTACCCCACGAGCGAATAATAATGATCGCAATAAATATGGTCAAGGCCAAAACTCAAAAAATTCGAGTGTGCAGTGCAGCAAATGCGGAAAAGTAGGTCATTATGGGCGAGATTGTCAGTCAAGCCAACAGATTTGTTACGCAAACAGATTTTCATTGGCCCCGAGCCAATAAACCAGCAAGTATAAATGCCATAGAGAAATTTTGCATTATTGCAAAAAAGCAGAACATAAAAGAAACGAATAATGGTCACTGAACGGACGGCTCGACAAGAAGCCGAAGCAACGCACGAAGCGAGACACCGATCGTAAAACGAAGTATGTAAATACTGCTGAGATAAGACGAAATAAGCGGTAAAGAGAGAGCGAAGAATCGTTGTACGCTAGTAACGAAGAAGGAAAGGAGAAGAGGAGAAAGACGTGAAAAACGCGAGCCGCTAGTGAGCATCAAAGTATGCAAGTGATCGGAAGATATGCGAATACTGGTCTTAGACTTGTAATACTACCGATCAAAGAAATAAAGAAGCGTCGAATAAATCTATTATTAGATACAGGAACTACACTTTAATTAAAGTAGGAAGCCTAAAAGGTGAGACATTTATACGAGAAAAGCTGGTCACTGGCAATCAAAGACAATCGGAAAAATAAGAGGAATGATGCGTTTAGGCGACAAGGAAATACGACATACCATGCATGTCGTGAAAGATGATTTTCCTGTCGATTACGAAGGAATCCTCGGAATGGATTTTCTACAAAAATACAAAATTAGAAGCGATCAGAAAAATTATTTGCAAATTGACGGGATAACTTCGAAACTTCACCTATACAGGAAAATAACACTGACCCTCCGCAGCGAAATGATAGTGCGAGCGGTCACAGATAAAAATCATGTGGCAATAGTCAAGAAGAAACCAGACCAGGAATATTTATCGGGGATTGTCTAGTAGCACCTGACGAATATACATGCCCGATAAGAGTGTTAAATACTATGGGAGAAACAAAATAATTACTCCGCGTAATAATAGAAGAATTACGGGCGAGTGATCGAGAGAACGTACACACACTGCAAAAGACAGGTAACGAAAGTGACACACTAATACTATCGCGGCACGAGCGTGTACGAAAGCAGATAAGAACCGAGCATCTAAATAAAGAAGAAAAGAAAATTATCGAGCAAATATGCGAAGACTTCAATGACACTTTCCATTTAAAAGGATATTAATGCACAACAGCGGTAGCGCATGAAATTAATATGCGCATTGATAGTGTACCCGTAAATGTGCGACCTTATCGGTTGCCAGAAAAACATAAGGAAGAGAGATGAATCAGCAAATAAAGAAAATGCTACAAGACATTATTAGTTTTAGCGCGAGTCAGTGGAACGCGCCACTAGTGGTCGTTCCAAAAAAGAGCGACGCTTCAGGAAAACAAAAACTTAGAGTAGTGGTAGATTTTAGGAAACTTAATGAATTAATCATAGGCGACTCATTTTCTCTACCAAACATAATCGACATTTTAGACTAGGTAAGAAACGCCAAATATTTCTCTATACTGGATTTAGCATCGGTGTTTGAGAGCGAGTTGGAGTGAGAGCGATGGCGAGAAAATTTCGAGTGATACGGCGTTTCAGCTGAATTTTGCTTTACGCGAATTCTCAATTGCGAATCAAACGCGGCGGTTTTCTGGCGGCGGAGCGTCTCCTAGACAGTTGCACTTGTAGCGAAGCATTGACTCGAGAACAGCGAAGAAGAAGAGAGTCATTGCTTCTCGGTTTTGCCTTTTATGCTCTTTTAAGAACAAAGGCTTCCTTTTGCATTCGCCTATGAGATTCTCGCAAAATTGAAAATTTTGAGGTGACCCTCTGTTTCGGGCGGCGATTGGCAATTTCGAGCGCGATGGCCAAGCGGTACGCTATTGCCATGCGCGCCCGCTAAATCTGGATTTTTGATTGGGATGAACGCATATTACGCGTTTTGCGTCATGCGATCGCGCGTGAGCTACGACCGATCTGAGTTGGTTCGCCGTTATAACGGTTGAGATCTGCGTACGTGCGACATGCGGCTTAGCTTATTGTTTTTCGACTTTATTGACGAGGTGATGGCCGAGTTTATGTTTTGGAAACCTCTAAGGACACTTGGAATCCTTCTAGAAGCTTCCGATCCACATGTCGCACGTACGCAAAATCTTCAAAAACTGTCCGTCTTAGTTGTATCTTGAACAATCGGGATATCATCAAATTCATGAGTGAGAAACATAAAAGTAAAACTGCCTTTTCTATCTCGCATGGACATTATGAATTATTTAACCGAATACTGTCCGGATTAAGAAATGCACCCGCGACGTTTCAAAGACTAATGAACGCAATATTAGCAGGAATACAAGGTTTGAGATGCCTCGTGTACCTAGATGATATTATATAATTATTTACGGACTGAGCCTAGAGCAACATAGTAGCGTCTTGTCGAAATAATGCAACGACTACGTAAATATAATTTAAAACTACAACCAGACAAGTGCGAGTTTCTACGAAAGGAAGTAATATATCTCGGACATATAATAATCGAAGAAAGAATACATCCAGATCCGAGTAAATTAAGCGCTGTAAAAGATTTTCCTGTGCCGAAGAAAATTAAAAATATACAATCGTTTATCGGATTAGCCAGATACTACTGGAAATTCATCGAAAATTTTTCAAAAATTGCAAAGCAGAGGCTCAACAAGATTGATTAAAAAAAGAGTACATTCGACTGGAAAATAGAACAACAGAACAATTTATTCGAATTATTAAAAGTAAAGCTCACAACAGCACCTATACTCAGTTATCCAGATTTCACTTGAGAATTCCTGGTAATCGCTGATGCGTCGGACCTTGCAATAGGAGCTGTATTATTACAAGGTCGTAGGTCAAAACCATTCGATTGCTTACGCGAGCTGAATTCTAAATAAAGCTGAACAAAATTATAATACTACAGAGAAAGAATTGTTAGCGATAGTCTGTTAAATATTTTCGCCCATATCTATATGACTTTTACTATCGTAATTGATCACAGATCATTAATCTGGCTTTTTAATGTAAATGATCCAGGCTTGATATTAATGCGCTGGAGATTGAAATTAGAAGAGTATGAATATAAGATCATACATAAGACTAGTAAGGGTAATATCAACGTAGATGCTTTAAGTCGAAATTCGTTCCGGAATGACGAACGCGTGTACAACGTGAAGTGAAAAGAGAAGGAAGACGACAACAAAGAAGACAAGGAGGGCACAAAGGAATATACAGAAGAAGAAACAGCAAATACTATATGAATATCATAATGCATCCGCAAGGAGTATCACGAACGGTAAAAAGAATAAAATTGCTACATGACTGTTGTGGTATCATGAAGGATGTCGAAAGCTATATTAGTAAATGCAAATTCAGTCAAAAAAATAAATTAAGTCAGAAGACGAAAATGCCTCTCGTATTAATTAACGCATACACCCGAAAAATCTTTCGAAAAGTGCGCCCTTGACATAGTAGGGCCACTGTCGATTACGAACGAATGAAATAAATATATCTTGACTTTTCAAGATAGCCTGACGAAATTCAGCAAAGTGCCGATAGATACCGATAGAGAATTAATAGGCGTCAACGATTGCTAAAGCATTTGTCATAAAAATAATAATGGAGCATAGATACCCGAAAAAGTTCTTATGGATCAAAGCACTAATTTCACGAGTGAATTATTTAAGAATGCTTGTAAACTTTTAAAGATTGAGAAGACAACGGCATATCATCCTGAGAATAACGGGGCATTAGAGCGTTTACATCGAACCCTCGTGGAATATCTACGACATTATATAAACGATGAACAGACAAACTGAGACGAATGATTATCCTACGCTATGTTCACCTATAATACTATTCTTCACACCGCCACGAGATATAATCCGTTCGGAGTATTCTTATATATGATCATCAAGCAACAATATCAACCTCTCTATTATAATCTCTGAAACCGACTTACGCGTACGATGATTACGTGCAAGAATAAAGAAAGACTTCAACGAGTCAGGTAAGAGAGAACGTAAAACAAGCCAAAATTCAGGCCAAGAAACAATACGATAAAACGAGTCGCGAAAAAAAACCTTTCAAGTGGGCGGTACGATTCTACTCTATGAAACAATAGAAGAGAAAAATCTAAAAAGTTAGAATCGAAATGGATAGGTCCCTATACAGTAATAGAAAAACATAATGATGTGAACTATGGTACATAATAAAAATGGGACAAAAACTAATACGCGTACACGAATGAAATCAAATGAAACCATTTATTGAGCATTAAGCGGACAGTTAGAGCAGAAAACCGAGTTAGTAGTAAGCATAATAATATAAGTTAGTTAAGAAACAATGAGGTACTTACGTTAGGGCCGATAGGGTAGTGGTATCTCCTTCACGATTTGCTGCTCCGTTATGATACATATGCACCTGGAAGTTGCGAGGATGCGCCCATCGCATACCAATCGAGGACGAACACGTGGTTCGTCCTCCTGTAGGTTGCGTGCAACCCGCAACCAGTAACTGCGAAGGCAGTTATCGCACGTGAAAGATGCAAAGTACGAATTGCACCGCAAACACCGCATGTCTACATTTCATTTTTTCTGATAGCGACTGCCTTAGCTAAGAGAGGTTAAGAGAGTAATAAAATAAGTAAGAAGTAAATTAAACAGTACAGTATGGTAAAGATTCATCGAAGGGTAATATGAATTCTTATCTTACAGCATATTATTTGTGTGGAGTTATACGGATGGAACTTGTCCATCAACATATCGCTGGTAATCATTCCGTCATATGACCGGCATATATTTCGAAGAAATCGGGTTGATAAATCAGGCGGAATCGGAATGAAAACTTGTAATTAAATTAGATGTTACTGCTTTTAGGACTCTATTTGAGCTCCAAAAGTATTTAAAAAATACGGAAAAGCGATGTGAAAAAGTCATCGCCAGAAACGCGCAACAAATATGCGCGAATATGATGCTGATATTAGAAAAGGAAGATATCCAACATACCGCATCGCTAACAGTTAAGAATATTAGGAATACAAATTAGTTCGGTTCGTTTTTTTGTGCTCAAAAATGCATTTATTTCAAAACAAAATGAATTGTATTGTATGAAATGTATTGTCCATCGCTGGCTACTACTTTTTCCCATCTCTCAGGCAATTTTCGAATTCCATCTCGAAAAAATGACTCGTCTTTGGAAGCGATCCAATTTTGGAGCCAATTTTCGATTTTTGTGAAAAAAGTGACTTGCCAAATCGTGCTGCATCCTTCAACAATAATCAACCAGTAATCAGAAGGAGCAATGTCCGGAGAATACGGCGAGTGCGGTAAAACATCCCATTTGAACGTTTCCAAATATTTTTTTACGACTTTTGCGACATGAGGCCGAGCGTTGTCATGAAGAAAAATAACTTTATCATGTCTTTGCTCGTATTCCGGCCGTTTTTCTCGCAATGCACGGCTCAAACGAATCAATTGTAGCCGATACCGATCGCCCGTAATGGAATCGCCAGGTTCAACAGCTCATAGTAAACAACCCTTTTGGTCCCACCAGATACAGAGCATGATCTTCGAACCATGAATGTTCGGCTTTGGTGTTGATGTTGAGGACGATGGCAACGATCGACCGGGCTTAGCGTAATATTTTTTCTTGTTGGGGTTGTCGTAGAATATCCACTTCTCATCTCCAATCATAATCCGATGCAAAAAACCTTTTCTTTATTGTCTTTAAATCAGCTGTTCGTAAGTGAAAAATCGCCTTTCAACGTCTTTCGGTTTCAATTAATTAAGGCACCCAATTTCCTTGTTTTTGAATCATTCCCATGACTCTCAATGCAGAAACGGCTTGTTTGAGTTACTTCCAATGATTCTGCAAGCTTCTCTTGCGTTTGACTCTGATCTTCTTCGAGTAATGCCTCTAATTCTTTGTCTTCAATTTTTTTGGCTGTCCAGAGCGAGGCTTGTCTTCAACGCTGAAATCTCCATCCTTGAAACGTCGAAACTATTCCCTACATGATTTATTAGTTGGAGCAGTATCACCATAAACTTCGACAAGTATTCGATGGGCTTCAGCTGCATTTTTCTTCCAATTAAAGCAAAATTAGAACCTCCCGCAAAGCTGCTTGGTTAACACAAAATTCGACATTTCAAACACAGTAAAAATCAAGGTTTTTGAAACTCAATATAAACGCAATATGAAAGCAATATGAACTGAATATTATTAGCAGATCTAACCTCTCTTAAAACGCCAAAATCAGCTGTCACTATGAACCATTCACAACAGCCAGAGCCAAAAGCCTTTTGGAAAATGGATCGAATTAATTTGTACTCCCTATATAACTATAAAGAGGATTAATAAACATCATAGGCGCGATCAGCAAAACTGTTTGGTATAATGGATGCTGACGATACACAGCAAATAGCTGAACAACTACAGATACTTCAAGATAATCAGCAGGTATTACAACAAGCATCAATTAAAAATATTAAATGCGACTATTGGACACATCAGTAGTCTCAAAAAAGCAATGATCTGAAAACTTATTGTTTAATGTTACGAGGAAAATGGAAATGCATTAGACATATATACGCAATGAGAAGATTTAGATGTCTATATGTCCTTACTGCCATCATAACAGATTTGACAGCGGACATAGGGAAAATGTTAGATTATTTAGTATTCAAAGGAAGATACCCACTCGTTTACTATCATTAGAACAAATAAGATTTACGGGAAGCCACGTCACAGCTAACAAAAGGTTTGCATTTTCCATTTCAAATATAGGCAGAAAATTGGAATACCATTCAAAAATACATATCAATTAATGCATTCTATTTTAATAACTATACATTTACTACGCTCAAGTTTCCAATAATTGCGTATCCCACGTATAAAATAATAAGTGCGATACCTCTATCTTTTTACCTACATTCAAATATATTTACTTTCGTGAAGATTAATCATTCATTAATAGCATTAGATAAGAAAAATAGTCATTATACGTTACTATATGCAAGTGACTTATTGATAAATGCATAGATAAATACATACGAGATACCACGACATACAAACATTGCGAGCAAACATTTCAAATATATTATATTAAATCCGATGCGCCATGCGAAGTATTAATATTTATAGTAACGCACCGAGACAATTCCAAAATTACGAAAATGGACACGTCTTATCTAGTATCACCCTGTGGATTACGCTAACGGAGGTTCAAACGTGGTTATATTCCACCAAGAAAAGTAAAAAAATTTAATCATTTGTAATAATTTTGAAAGCGAAATTAAGGAAACGGATAGAATTAAATTAACGGATATAATTAACGGAGATTGTAAACTATCTACACCGGATTTAACATACGAACACAATCATCTCAAAACGTGCAGTATATATGTATTAAGGCATATCTACCTAAATATAACTTAACATACAATTCCGAGAAGGATGTTAAAATCGATCTCCCAAAGCTATACTCTTCTTAAGGGGATGTTGGAGCGAAGACTGAAGTTAATCAAGGTTGATATTACAGGTTTTTATTTCCAATGTATAAAATGCTTACGCCTTCTGAGTTAATATGATCAGGATATGCAGGAAATTCGATCGATTAATTATCGATATTTTTATTCCGTTTCCTACATTACCATCTTAGCAGGGACGTGTATTAGGGTCGGTTCCACAAATGTAAAATTTATTTTGGAAAATTTTCCAATTTTAAAATTGAGAAAAAAATAAACCGTAATTGAAGTTAATCTTATATTTGTAGAATCGGACCTTAGAAATACAGTTGTATTATGTACACATGCAGTGTAGGTCGTGTTCCATATTAGGTGTAGTAAAAAGAAATCCATTATTTTTCCAATAGATGGCTTTAGTAATCTGTATCTCGTCTACGCGTGATACAGATTACTAAAGCCATCTATTGGAAAAATAATGGATTTCTTTTTACTATACCTAATATATCACCAGTATTAAAAATCTGTAATATACATAAAGTACAGATTTTTAACTTTAATAGTTATATCGATACGAAGCCGTAGCACTTTTTCCTTACGTCCAATGCCATTTTAGGTAATAATAGTATCAATAAATTGCACATACATAATTGCATATACATAATGTAATTCTTTTTCATGAATATCCATATATATATATATATATATACACATATATATATATGTATGTGTGTGTGTGTGTGTGTGTGTGTGTGTGTGTATACATATATATATATACATATATACATATATATATATATATATATATACATATAATATATATATGTACATATATATATGAAATACGTCCATATATTGATAATAATATATGTTACATCTTGACTAAATCCTAAAATGATATTGATCATAGGAAAAAGTGATACTACGACTGTGTACCGATATTAACTGCGAGTACTGAAAATACGTAGCTATAGCTTTTCAGTATTGACAGTGTACATTGACACATGGCCCTAATAGAATTTTTCCTGTTGTACAATGTCATTTTAAGCCAGAATGTGATATGTATTAGCTATACATATATATATTACACATATAATATACGTAGCTATACCATATTTTGCTACGTTAATAAAAAGATGTAGAAGTTAATCATGTTAAAATATTAGTGGTGTGTATTTAAATATAATACACATATAGGCAATATTATACAATATTGTATGTATAATGTGTGAATATACGTTGCAGATAGAAGTTACCAATGCTAAGCTATTTATGAATTCCCTATAATATGTAATATTAAATGTAATGTGTCTATATTATATCTGCATGAAAAGTATGAGTAACTTCTATCTCTCTTTTACGGGCCTTCTACAATAAGCCATTAGTTACAAATCAGAAGTCAGAAGATAAAAATTGATCAATCACAGTCAATTTTTCTGACTTCTTATTTATGGCTGATTTATGGCTTATAATTGTAAAAGGCCCATTAAACATAATAAAAAGAGATGGAATAACTACATATGTATATGCAATGTATTTACGTACTGACAATACATGTTACATCCTAAGTTAATATGGTATTGAGAATAAAGGAAAAAGTGTTATTACATTACACGTGTATACATGTATTTCAAACATGGTTACATCCGAAGATATATCTAAGTCACAGTCAGAGTGTATTTAGTAAAAATATACTTATTGTAACTTGCTATTAGTCAACGTACACATCGACCTATAAGTGTACACATTTGCTAAAACATTTTGCTTTGAATATGATATACTTATATACATTTCATAAACGCATAACATCGTACGAAAATTATGCATGTGATTATTAACTGTGTAATGTATGTTATATATATGTATAACATATATATATATATAGGGTGTCCAAAAAGACTCCGAATTTAGGAGCTGAACATAAAAGTGACTATAACTATAATCGTAAAGGAATGTAAATTATACTTGTATCGGCATGCATAGTACGCCAAAATATAATACGTTGACCTATGATTCACGTTCTCTTCTATGATTGAATTACGGCCATTCTTGTGCTATAAGGCCATTACATAACGTTTTTAGAAAAAACGTGTCAGAAAAGTTGTAAGTTGTTTCAAAGAAACTGTTTACTGATATTCAATTTTTTTCTTCATTAGTTTCTTTGTTTCAATCATGTCAAGCAATCAGCTTTTGATTCCATCATGACAATACATCTATTCATATTTCTTTAATTGCAGACGCAAAATTCTACAAATTAGTTCCGTAATTGTATTTCACCAATTTGATAATCGAATGCCTCTGCCAATAAATTAAAAATATTCAGCTCACGATGAACGCCTCTGACATTTGTCTATAACTAGCCAAAGCACGATTTACGGCTGTGGCACTTTGTTATAGCTAGCCAGCTCACGATTAACGCCTCTGACATTGAATCATAATTAGGCAAAGCGCAATTTATTGTTATAACATTTAATCATATCACTTGTATGATAAATAAAAGTGATATTTTCACGAATAACATAAAGATGCTAACCTTTCTCATTCTGGCTTTATAGGGTGCCTTCCAACAAGAAACACACATCACAATAACCAATTTTGGCATTCTAGAATGCTTTCCAACAAGAGACACAGTGTGACACGGTGCATTATTACAATCTTGTTTACTAATACAAGGATGAGATATTGTACTGTATTGTACTGAGTCGCTTGTTAGAAAGCACCCATAACCTTCTCTTATCAAACGCAGACAATAATCTGCTACTACATTTTTTCTATTTTGTGGACACAAAACACTATATAAACACACACACACACACACACACACACACACACACACACACACACACATACACACACACACACACACATGGTTGTGTGTAGAACACTACTACACTACACTGAATTGACAGTACTGTTGCGCGGCAACGATACTGTGAACGCAGGTCATACTGGTTACAGCTGATTGACTCGTATAACGCCGTTGTTTTCTACACATACAGCGTCACGCAAAACGATATACGAAGTCTGTTCAAAAAGTATCGCGAATTTTGAATTTCCGCGGGTTACGTATATTCGATTTTCGATTTTTTTGTGGCGTTATGTTGGTACTCATGTCTCTCACTTATGCCGACAAGTTCGGCCATTTTGAATGTTCAGTTAATTTTTGACAGCTACTTTGCCACGTGTTTTGGCTCGTCTTCGATTTTTGCCTATTCCAAAAAATGGATCAAAGAATCAAATTTTGTGTGAAAAACAAAATTAAGTGCGCGGACGCATTCCGAATGTTGACTGTGGCATATGGTGAAGCTACCTTGGACCGAAGCAATGTTTATCGGTGGTTCAAAATGTTCTCAGAGGGCCGAGAAGATGTGAACGACGAAGATCCGGACGCCCGAGCACGCCAACAACAGACGAAAACATTGATGAAGTGAAGAAAATAGTATTGGCCAATCGTCGAATCACCGTTAGAGAAGTTGCTGAGGACCTAAACATATCGATTGGCTCACGCCATTCGATTTTTACCAATGATTTGGGCATGAGACGGGTCGCCGCGAAATTGGCTTTTGCACCATGATAACGCCCCTGCTCACACATCGTTGCTTGTGCGCGAATTTTTGGCCAAAAACAATACACTAATGATGCCGCAGCTACCGTATTCCCCAGATCTGGCCCCCTGTGACTTTTTCTTGTTCCCGAAACTGAAGAGGCCCATGAAAGGGCGACGTTACGCTACGATTGAGGAGATAAAGACAATAGATATTCATGAATAAATAAATAATTTTTGAAAAAACACAAAATTCGCGATAGTTTTTGAACAGACCTCGTATGTATGCATATACATATGTATATATATATATATATATATATATATATATATACATATGTATATATATATATATATATACATACATACAAAAAACTTTTATTTTTCACTCTAAGAAAAAAGATACATAATCGATATCATGGTCACATTATCTTTTCCTTAGCGACTAAGTACGAAAAGGCGTTCACCGTATCTAAATCCACGTTATTGTAAAAAAACTCTCTATTATTTTTGAAGTTCTATTATTGATACGTCATTTAAGTGTATTCTCCAGGTTTATTTCACTAAAAAAAAAAAATACAAATAGATGACTAGATATATGACGCGGTAAAGTAAAATTTTATATTACATTCTGTGGCACAAAAACGTGATCAGTAACTCTTTGAAACTGAATGTATCATAAAAATAATAAAGTAATATTTTAAAAGTACATTACATTTAGTAAAATGCATTAAGTTATTAATATGATGTTCAATCACCATTATTAAGAAAATACAATATTATGTAGGAAGGAAAATGTTTTCATGACAATTTGCTGAAAGGTATGGTCGCAGCATGTTTCTTATACTATAACGCTCTTGAGATACACATCCACGCGTCAGCGGTTCGGCCATTAAGCGTCGAGCGTGAAGGAAAAATAGGCAGCATTTCAGAAATCGGCTCGAAATGCGCAACTAATTTCGAGCATATTGAAGTATACGTATATAATTTCTGAAATTTTATAAAAAGTATATTTGGAGTAATATGTTTATTAATAACGTTATTTATTAAATAAAAATTATGAAAAAAGAAAAAGCAGAATCGAACATAAGATCTTCAATATTCTGATCTTGCACCCAACGCCCGAGACCACGTTGAGTTCTTGCAGATCACCTCGACGAACGCGGTACATATAGTGCACGGAAAATCGTAAACTATTGTATATCTCTTTAATGTTTACGTTTTGAAATCATTTTTGCTTTTATACGTTAATGAGAAAGATATATGATTAACTTAATAAAAAAAAAATGAAAGAATTTTAATTCACAAATGCGGTTGCCAGTTCTCCGTTTTTTTTTTGCCAGACTTCGGTTACTTGGACTAATATTTTATATTTTATATTTAATATTTTAATATTTAATATTTAATCCAGCAGATGACAAAAATTGGAGTTTTCACATCTGCTGGAGTATTGAATATTAGTCCAAGAAACCGAAAAAAAAAATGGAGAACTGGCAATCATGTTTATGATTTAAAATTCTTTTAGTTTCTGTTGTTTCGATAGAGCGAGACAGAAAAAAAAACAAAAACGGATAGAAGCTCCGATTGTAATCGGTGAGTCTCCGTGCGGACACGTCGAACTGGACTCTAGCAAAACAATGAGTCTTTCTCTGTCTTTCTCTCTGTGATCGCTTGTTTCTAGCGACCGAAAATATTTTCTCGGCGATCTCGGCCGCTTGGCGTGTATCATAAGGGGGAAAGAGACATTCTAGATAATACATAATTTTTATTAAATTATATTAACCCTTTGCCCTACGATTTAAGTTTCGATGGCGCGTGCCATAATTAACAGCCTGGAACGTGTTGTTTATGTTTGGCCCGATAGACCAACCACGACTCTCATCAATGATACTTATGTTTGGCCCGATTTCTTTACCACGAGTCTCACATGATATTGTAAGTGAAAGAGTTAATCATATACCTTTCTCATTAATGTATAATAGCAAAAATGATTTCAAATCATTTTTGCTAGTGATAGTTAACAAGATACAGTTTACGATTTTCCGTACTTTATGTATCGCGTTCATAGAGGTGATCCATAAAAACTCAGCGTGGTCTTGGGCGTTAAGTGCGAGATCAGAATGTTGAGGATCCTATGTTCGATCCTGCTTTTTCCTTTTTTTCATAATTTTTTAAAAAAATAAATAACGTTATTAATGAACATATTACTTCAAATATGTTTTTATAAAATTATAGAAATTATATGTGTACTTCAGTGTGCTCGGAACTGATTACACATTTCGAAATGCTGCCTATTTTTCCTTTACAACCGCTCAACAGTCGACGGCTGAACCGCTGGATCGCGCACGGACGTGCATCTCAGGAGCGTCACAGTATAAGAAATATGCTGCTATCATACCTTCTAACACGAAAATTAACATGACAACATTTTAGCATAAAAATTATCATGAAAGTATTTTCCTTCCTACATAATTGTTATTTTCTTAATAATAGTGATTGAACATCATATTAATAAGTAAATACATTTTATTGAATATTATGTATTTTTAAAATATTACTTTTTTATTTTTGTGATACATTCGGTTTTCTTTCAAACAGCTACTGACCACGCTTATGTGCCACAAAATGTAATATCTTTTAATACAGAATACTGATAATATTAATCTAAGGCTAAAGAATAAGAGTCGATACAGTACGAGATGCGTAATTTTAAACTGGAATGACTTAACTTCAATAATTCTGCGATGTCTTCTTTATTTAACATGTGAATAAAGAAGGCATATTGAATAAAGAAGACATCACATAAGACTAAGGAAAGTAAAAGATTGATAATTTGCTAGAAGGTAGCAGCATATTTCTTAGTGCAACTCTCCTGAGATACACATCCGCGCGTGATCCGGTATGGCTCAGCCGTCGAGCATTGAGCGGCGGCGGCGGGGGGAAACAAAGCGACGCTTCAAAAGTCGATTCAAAATTTAACATGTACTCCAATAATTATAGAAAGAATACCGAATCACTTCAATAGATAAATAAAAAATTATTTGTATATTGCATATAAAGGCACGTATAAAGGCTTTTTGATTTGTTAATTATAAAATTATATTGACATCATCCTTATAATTATATTAATCATCACACTTTTGAGATTTGATTGATTATCAGAATTTTCATTCGGATGATAGTTATAAAAAAAACATTTCACAGAAAGTACTGATCGACATCAATGTAACATTATTACAGAAACATGATTTCTTTTCGGATTTTTTCTAAAGATAAACAGATCTTACATATAAAAATACTGATTTTCTATCTATTCGACGCATACTACGTCGAATTATTTTTTGCTACAATTGTCAGTTTAAAACTTTTAGAAATACACATATAATTTCAATAACTAAATAAAAATATATTTAGCCTGTAATATGTGTTTATTAACAATGTCACTTATTAAAAAAAAAATTAGGAAAAAAAAAAGGAATTGATCATGGGATCTCTAACATTCAGGTCTCGTATCATACGCGTGAGATCACGCCGAGATCATGCAAGTCACTTCGATGAACGTTGTATATAACGCTCATGAAAAATCATGGAAATATCAATATCTTGTAAATTATCGTGTTTTGAAATTATTTTTGCTATTATACATAAATTGGAGGGATATAGGATTAGCATAATTTATTAAAACTTATATGTTATCTATAATGTTCCTTCTCCTCTTAATTATACACGTTGAGCGGTCGAAAGCATTTTCAGTCGCTAGAAACAAATGACAGTGAGAGAGAGGGGGGGAGGAGTGGAGAGGAGATGAGAGGAGAGGAGAGGGGAGGGGAAGGGAGGAGAGAGAGAGAGAGAGAGAGAGAGAGAGAGAGAGAGAGAGAGAGAGAGACTCTGAAGGATAGACTCGCTGTTTCGTACGACGAGCCCAGCTCGGCATGCGGAGTCTCACCGATTACAATCGGAATTTCTATCCTTTTTTATTTTTTCTCTGTCTCACTCTGTCGTACTTCTGTTTTAATAATTCGTTCTGCAAGAATGTGATTTCTATCGATTCTGGCATCATCATCGATACAGCAAGGACGCACGATTCCTTCTCTAAACAACGATCCTGATTTCTATATATACAAAAATATATTATTATGGCCATTTCCGTCTGATAATATATTGCTGGTTTATTTACAATGGTTCAATCCATTTCTATAGTTGAATAGTGGTACTACTTCGTTTGCGCGCGACCGATAGGAGAAATGGTGCTTCTTACTAAGACTCGACATCCGAGTCGAGTCAAAAATGTGCTGTATACAATAATTTCAGACCTTGCATAAGTAGCTGGCGATTTACAGAAAACCTCAAAGAACAATACTATGCTTGCAGAAACGAGTTACGAGCTTTAGGATAAGAGCAATGAGTATTCGAAAATTTCATTTATATGCTATGTCTGCTACGAGATTGCCGCTTGTCGTTCTGACATCCGAGCAGAATAGAAGCTCAATCGAAACACATATCGCGTTCCGAACCTTGATATATGCATGTGTAAATAATTCAGTAAATAAAGTTTAGACATGTGTTGTATATATGTACACACACACACACACACACGCGCGCGCGCGCGCATACATACGCACACGCGTGTGTATGTATGCTATTATATATGCATATATATATATATATATATATATACATATCATACATACATATATATATATATATATATATGTTATTTTATATATATGCATCAATAATTTACTAAATAAAATGTATGTAAAAGACAGAACAGTGTAATTAAAATAATTATCTTCATTTGTATTCATTTGTAAATAATGGTATGTTTCTTGTTTAGGAAGAAATTATTTCAACAAAATTGAAATAACTAATATCATATTTATTTTATTATTATTTTTCCTTTCAAAAGAAAAAACTTTGACCAGGGCACGTTTATTGATATGGGCCTGAGTAGGTCGATAATTCAGATCATTTCTGTAGTTCAGCGACGCAGCGACTTTTCATGACAGCGCCGCTGTCGGAATATCGCGGAACTAAAATTCTTAGTTTCATGACTTCAAGTCAATTTCACTCGTAATATATAAACAAAATTTTCGGATATGCTTTTCTCTTATACTAAAACTCCTACCGCGTTTCTAAAAACATAGGGTTGTTCGTTTAGCTTTTCCGCAATTGCGTTGGCCAATTGCGTTGTTGTCGATACTTTAATTATGGAGAAGGATTTTTCAATCCATAAACACAGTTACGAGAAAAGTGTTTTTAATATTTAATGATAAAACAGGACACTCCAGCATTCCCTTAAACAATTAATTAAAGATCCTAAGGAACTAACTAAATTAAACTATATCTTAAAAACTAACGTGGTTCTAATATTAAAACATATAAAAAATAAGAGCATAAAAAACCACAGTACAAGTTCTAGTTTGTGATATTTAATTGTTATTACATTAATTAAAACATTAAACGTTTCGGCCACAATCTGGCCATCTTCAGTAATTCAATAATATTCTTAAAACGCAGAGTTACATCTAGTTGACATTAAATTCAACAGTCGAGAGTTGTAATTAAATAAACATGTTCTTTTATATGTGAAGATGCTTCATACAGTAATGTTACAACGCCAGTTGTCATATCAAGAAAAGTGTAGAACAAGAATTTCCAGATTCTAATTTAAATAAAATTGTATATATTAAAATCTTCTAGTCGGAATATAAAGAAATAGAATCATTACCTGTTTTACAGCAAAAAACCAAACGATGAATCTCAAGTAATTCTTTTACACAATTAGAATTTTGTCGTGACATTATGTGTGTGCGTGTGTTGTTATTTGTTCTATCATGTATTTTACCACTATTTATATATCTGAGTCAACAATTTAGAAAGTTCTAGAATTATTTATTAAAGGAAAGAGACATCCTTCTTTAGAAGAGGAAAATAAACCTCAGGCAAACCTTCCGTGTCACTTTGTTTATTGATACCACTTGTTTGTCTTTTTATATGTATCATTTCCGAAATTCTTCTTTTTACTAAAGATTGTTCTATATCTAAAATTCTTATATTATCCCAATTTAATTCATGCATCTTATTCATACGGTGACGTGAAACCACAGAAATTTCGGAAGAAGGTTTTTTTAAATCAGCCTTATGTTCTTTAATCCGAGTTTTTAATTTCCTTTTAGTTTGGCCAACATAAGACGATTCACAGTTTAAGCAATTAATTTTATAAACTACCCCGCATTAGTCAATTAAGCCCCTTAGGCAAAGAATCCTTTTCTGTCTTAATAAATGTATTCATAGGTTTATAAGCTATGTTAAAACCGTACACATGTGAAAGTTTTTTAAATTTTTCAGAAACTTTGCCCAAATATGGTATCGTGAAAAATTTTTTTGAAGTAATATTAGAGTCACATTCATTATTAATTTCTTTACGATTTTGATCTAAATTAGTTCTGTTTTCCAAAGTTTTAATTCTATTATTTATTGTTGAAAATATAAACTTTAAAGGATAAGCATTATTTAGAAACGTGTGAATTAATTCAGAGATGTTTTTTTCATGAAATTTAGGATGGGATAAGAATAGAATTCTATCAAATTGCCCAATAATAACTCCCCTTTTGTGTTCTAACGGATGATTCGAAAAATAATTTAAATATCTCCCAGAATTGGTAGGTTTTTTATAAATATCGAAGATGATATTTCCTTCCTGTCTCATTAATTTAACATCTAGGAAATGTATGCCGTTATTATCGCCAAAGTAAATTTAAGCCTTTCATGATATGAGTTAAACAATTCTAGAACTCCTTCAACCTTTTCTTTATGTATAGCTAATACAATATCATCCACATAACGGAAATAAAAAGATGAATTAATATTATTCTTGGTAACAATTTCTTGTTCCAAATCTTGTAAAACAATGTTCGCCAGTATGGGGGACAAAGGAGAACTCATTGGCATGCCAAAAATCTGTTTAAATATTTTATTATCAAAACTAAAAAATGTAGAATTAATAATGATCATAATTGCTTTTATAAACTCATGTAAAGGAATCGAAATCTTATTCTCCATAAAATTCCACCTACGTTCAATGCTTTTTGATACTAATTTGGTCGGAATATTCGTGTACATGGAGACCACGTCAAATAATATAATACTAAAATTTTTATCAATTGCTTTACCATTGAGTTTATTTACTAAATCAAAGCTGTTTTTAACAAAACTGAAATTTTTTATATTATTATTGTCAATGATTTCTTTTAAGAAAGTCGCCAGTGGATAAAAAGCACTATTAATACAACTGACAATTAATCTTAGAGGGTGAATTCCCTTCTTTGTGAATTTTTGGCAATCCGTAAGATCTCGGAAGTTCGTCAGAAATGTACAATTTTTTGTATAAATTCGAATCAATGTACCCCTTATTTTTCCAATTTTTGAATAAATTACCAATTTCCGTAGTTATTTTCTTAGTAGGATCTTTTTTGATTGAATCGTATGTGGTATGATCATTAAGAATCTCATACATTTTTTTCTTTATAGCTATCTCGACTCATAATTATGGTGGTATTGCCTTTATCCGCTCTAATAATTAAAATATCCGGATTCTCTGAGATAAATCGCTTAACCTCTCTTACACCTATATATAAAATTGTATTTTCAGAAGATTTACTATTACAATTCTTAATCGCTTTAAGAATTTGGACAGTTTCATTCCTAACATTTTTACGTATTTCATCATCCATCCTAAAAAGATTATATTCCACGTGTTTGATGAACTCACGTGTAATACCGTCCTTACTAATCACGTTGTTAGGTAAATTAAATTGTTGACCTAATTGTAATAAGACTAAGGCTTTATCTGAAACTTTAGCATTGCTCAGATTTATCAGCCATTGTTCATTAATATTACGTACATCAAAATTGCCATTAAATCTTTTAGGAGTAATATTAATATTGTATGATGAATGAATTGTGTTAGGATCGTCGTGATTTTAATTGAAACTGTATTCAATTTTAAAGGTGCACAGGAAGTATCACCATTCATCTCAGACTTCACAAATTGCGTAATATTATAGTTAATACAATTTATATTCAAAATTTCTTGGCGAATATGTTTGGTCCGCAGATTAGAGATTTTTTTTGCCGATTCTATCTTGTTCCTTTTGCACATAATGTCAAAGTTAAATTCCTGTCTTCGAAAGAAAGAGAATTAAAACTTTGGAAAACAGAACTAATTTAGATCAAAATCGTAAAGAAATTAATAATGAATGTGACTCTAATATTACTTCAAAAAAATTTTTCACGATACCATATTTGGGCAAAGTTTCTGAAAAATTTAAAAAACTTTCACATGTGTACGGTTTTAACATAGCTTATAAACCTATGAATAAGATGAATACATTTATTAAGACAGAAAAGGATTCTTTGCCTAAGGGGCTTAATTGACTAATGCGGGGTAGTTTATAAAATTAATTGCTTAAACTGTGAATCGTCTTATGTTGGCCAAACTAAAAGGAAATTAAAAACTCGGATTAAAGAACATAAGGCTGATTTAAAAAAACCTTCTTCCGAAATTTCTGTGGTTTCACGTCACCGTATGAATAAGATGCATGAATTAAATTGGGATAATATAAGAATTTTAGATATAGAACAATCTTTAGTAAAAAGAAGAATTTCGGAAATGATACATATAAAAAGACAAACAAGTGGTATCAATAAACAAAGTGACACGGAAGGTTTGCCTGAGGTTTATTTTCCTCTTCTAAAGAAGGATGTCTCTTTCCTTTAATAAATAATTCTAGAACTTTCTAAATTGTTGACTCAGATATATAAATAGTGGTAAAATACATGATAGAACAAATAACAACACACGCACACACATAATGTCACGACAAAATTCTAATTGTGTAAAAGAATTACTTGAGATTCATCGTTTGGTTTTTTGCTGTAAAACAGGTAATGATTCTATTTCTTTATATTCCGACTAGAAGATTTTAATATATACAATTTTATTTAAATTAGAATCTGGAAATTCTTGTTCTACACTTTTCTTGATATGACAACTGGCGTTGTAACATTACTGTATGAAGCATCTTCACATATAAAAGAACATGTTTATTTAATTACAACTCTCGACTGTTGAATTTAATGTCAACTAGATGTAACTCTGCGTTTTAAGAATATTATTGAATTACTGAAGCTGGCCAGATTGTGGCCGAAACGTTTAATGTTTTAATTAATGTAATAACAATTAAATATCATAAACTAGAACTTGTGCTGTGGTTTTTTATGCTCTTATTTTTTATATGTTTTAACTAAATTAAGTTTAGACAGATAAAAGATATCGAAGACTATTTAGGAAAGTCATGTATTCAACAATAAATATATAATGTATCCCGTAGGAGCAGGTACTGCTACTTTAATTAATATTGTATGTATCATGCTATATATAATCAATAAGTGAAAACAAAGGCGGGAAGACGCAGAAATACAAAGGTGTAGCCATGTTATATTATATTAATATTAAGAAACGATTACAAGAAAAATTGTATATCGGGAAAAATTCTGTAAGATAATAGAGTGAGTTAAGGAAACTCGTATCCTCATTTCCTTTCTTCAAGGAGGAAGGGATGTCACGAGTGCTAATTGCACACTTGCATCACGAACATGCAAGAAATATAAATGATTAGATAAATGATTGCTAAAACCGATTCATTAAATATATACTCAAAATTTCTTTTAAATAATTAAAATAAAAGAAGACCGATATAAATTGTAAACTTAAGAAATGCGAACTCAGAAGTTGCGCGGAAGCTGTCCTCGTCCGAGCGGAACGCTGACAGGCCAGCTCGTTCAAAGATGACTTGAAAAATATAGAATATAAGCGCTGCGCGGTCAGAAATTTGAAAGAAACTTGTCGCGCTACTTTGCTCGTCGTCTAAACGAAATTGTAATAGTATCTACCGCGACGTGGACAGTGCTAAGTAGAATTGTAACAAAATAACCACTGTTATTATGTGTAAAGCTAAATATATTTTTTCTTAAAAACTACTAATCTTATCTTCCGAAATCCTTTGTGCATCCGCAAACTATGCCATGAAATACCGGCACAACAGTAAATAGCTTTACAATCCAAGTACTCAATTTTATAGATTATACCCTGTTTTAAGAAACGATCCAAACGGTCCTTACCCCTGTGTATAAATTTCTTCAGAGCGTTAGGTACGATGAAAGCTGTCTTAATATGTATGCTCATAACTATAAGGCATAAAGCTCTCAGAGATGGATTTTACAAAAGGGATAGTAAATATTTTTAGTTTTTATTAAGCAATTTTATATTAGGATGGGGATAGCAGTGAAATTTGAGTCTTTAGAGCTGAAACATTTATACGTTTTTGCTTACAATAATATTGTTACTCACACATTATCCTGAGTTGGTTCTTAGCCCTATATTATATTGTTTAATTTATTAAATTATTTATTAATACTAAAAATATGAAAACCGAAAATATTTGCACTCAATTGCATCAATTGCCGTAATCGACATAATCCGTACTCAGCTCGAGAGCTATTAGTCGATTGTAACGTTGTGTTAATGATTGCGACAATTGATGTAATTGAGTGCAAATCGGTTTTCATACTTTGTGTGTTAATAAATAATGTAATTCTTTCAAGATTATAAGGTTATCATGACAACAAGGAATATGTAATTAAAAGAGTTAAATTATTTATTAACACTGAAAATATATATGAGAATTAATTTACTATGTTTGTATCAAAGATGTGTCAAGCAATTGGAAAGCACCCATTGAAATCTGATAATCTCAGTCTGCCGCAACTCGCCGCGTACCGGCTAGGGCCATAAACAGTATCTCTAGACCGAGCATTTGAGGAGTGGGAGTAGTCCTAATGTAGAAAAAGACGCACTCACTTGGCCTACGTACGTTCTCTCTCGTTTCACGCCTGCGTATAAAGTGTATCTCTGAGACAAGGGAACAAAAGCATGAAGAAGTGGCGGGCCAACTTGGCTAATAAAAATTTGGGATGACGTAACATCCAACCCGAGACGAAACACATTCTGATTCATGCTCGTCATGAGACTCTCACAGAACATATACGAGACTCTTTTCGCTGATCTGACTGTAAGCTGTTACATTTTAGTTCCTCTTCTCTCTTTCGATCCCCTCTCTCAGAGATACATTTTATACGCAGGCGCGAAACGAGAGAACGCACGTGGACCAAGTGAGTGCGTCCTTTTCTAAATGAGGACTATTCCCATTCCTCAAATTTCTAACAATGCTCAGTCTAAAGTGTATGATTCGCGTAAAGGAGCACGGTGCCGGCGCGCGGATGACAGTGTCATGACGCTGCACTTGTCTTAGCGTCGAGACATTATTGAGTCTCCACGGTCAAACACATACAATGTTCCTAGAATATTAAATGAATATTATTTGTCTCTCTTTTATAATATTTACTTAATATTTTAAGAATATATTATATCTTTTTTTATTGGACTATCTGTTATAGGACTATAGTTAACAGTCGAATTTAAGACAAAATATAAAACTGACTGAATAACCAAGGTTAACGTGAAAATAATTTTTTTGTATTTTATTAATTTAATCACCACATTTATCAATTCTGTTCTTACAAATAAAGTAGATTATTTCATTTACAAGCTAGAAAAATATTAAGGATGCGTTTTACGTTCACGAACTTTAAATACTAACAAGTACCGTTTACACTATTCATTTTTCCGTAAGTGCTCAGGGAAAGGCCACAGAAACATTTATGACGTCATCGTAATGTATATCATAGATACTGTTTCACACAAGTGCTTCGTTCATCGAGATAGAGCAGCAAAAGCGTGAGCACATAGAAGACGCTTACGGTTAAAAATAAACGCAATGAATGTGCGGTATAATCTAAGAATAAATAATAGTAAACATATTTATGCATTTTGGTATTTTCACTACGAGGATCATAATCCTTTTTGTTATCATCCACACTGACAGAAGAATTGACACTTGTTCAAATAATATTATTGTCCAATAAAATTATGGCTTCATGCCACAAGAGCGTTTACAGCGCACGAGAAATAAAAATAAACGATTAAAAACAGCTTATAAGCGTGAGTGCTTAAAGCACATGAGCGTAAAAAATAAACGCAATCTAAATATTACAGTTTATAAAGAATATTCACTATATTATTATCACAGGATCATCTCTTAAGTAAAATCCGGGTCGTATTGGGGGTGTAGAATGAATCAAGGGGAACGAAAAAGTTTTACCATTTTGAAATATCCGCTATAGTTTTCGAATTAAAAAAGAAAACGTCTAAGCCAATGTGCAGTGAAGTCGCGCTGCGCGAATTCGTAGCACGGCTCATCGCGCTTCATTCCATAGCGACGGCGCGCTTGACAATAACGGCATTATAAATTGACGAAAATTTTGCAGTAATTGCGCTAAAATAACATAATAGTTGATGTCAAAATCAAATTTCTAAATGATATTTGTCAAAAATGAGACAAGTCCAATTTAAGATATAAATATTTTATATACTATATTGTTTTAAAAAACGTTTGATTCTTTTTTTTAAATAAAATTTAAAATTAAAAAAATGGAAACAATCAAAGGAGAAACAAACAAGGCTAATGAGAGTACAGCGCTGTTAAGAGTGCGCAACAAAATAATATAAAAACTTTAGTTAAAAATTTTCATTGCGATATCATGATGTCATCTAACGTTGATTAAACGTATCGAATCAATTTTGAGTCATTTTCAGAAATCCGATATATTTTATACTTTATGTATCAATTCTCAGTGTGTGTGTCAAGATTGAGTAACATAACAAATTACCAAATTTGTGACAAAGATCCAAAATGAAATCAAGAATACATCATGAAGCTTTGGATAACATTTAATTTCAGCATTACCAATTTAAATTAAACGTGTATAAAGCAAAAGCAAACACAATAATAAAGATAAATTTTTAATCGAGCAAACTTGAGTGATAGATAAAGTTAATTATTTTATTAATATATATTCACGTCCTGGTCTATTTTGGTGGACAGTGATGAAGGATCGCGAGACAAAAAAGGGCCCGCGGAGAAAAGAGGGAAGGGGGGTGGAGCTTGAGCTCCGATATAGTAGATAGATTCGTCTGAGATAAGTTCGCGATTATTACTCGGCCGCTTCCCAGTTCATTTTAGGAACTCAGAGACGTCCTATGTAAGGGTTATATGGTATGACGATGAACGGATCGCCCTCGCCAGCGTGTCGTCCCTTAGAGCTCTTTAAAAGAACCGGGGAAGGAATAGTAAACAAGAAAGAAGAAAATAAGAAATAAAAAGAAAGAATATAAGTCTGATAGTTAAGAAGATGACCTGGAACAGCCCTGAGATGAAGGCGCGCCAAGGCGGGAAAAAAGGAGGCGAAGGATACCCTGTGGAGAGCGCCCTACTCCGAGAGATTTTTTAGGCTAGATACGTGCCGGGCTGTGAACTATTCGAGAGATGGTTCCGCAGCACGACAACTATTCTTTTCGTGATAGGATAGGACTTTAGATAAATATTAACTAGATTGTTAGATATGATAATAATATTATTATTTATTGTTACATGAAAAGGACGCAAGACCATTCCGGAGCCTGAAGGGCAGAATTGATTTATCAATAGGAATTACAAATATAGAGAAAATGCGCATAATACGAGAATTACAAGTATGGAACTGTAAATACGAGGAATTTACAAGTATCAAAGTTATGTGAAGATTATAAGTACAAAAAATTGTAAGTTACATGAAATTTATAAGTATAGCGAAGTACAAGTAATGAAAATTTTATAAGTACGGAAACTGCGGTGCCATGAAAATTTTAAATTCCCCATCGGGACTTAGCTGCTGGCTTAGCAAGACCGAAAAGTATTCTAAGTATTAAAATGTGTCATGCTTACCGTGCTATCGGGGAAATAAGCTAAGTCTAGTAAACCGAATGAAGAATGTGATCCGTCGGATAGAAATAAGCGAAGTGAGAACCCGAGATGTTCGCAGTATCGGTTTATATATTCAGAAGGAATGATGTCTCGCGATAAGAGGGGTAATTTCGAGCATGATTCTAGAATATTCTACAGATTTTCATTTGTCTATTACTTGTTAAATATTGACAATATCGTATTATTGGACACGAAGTGAATCCCCATGCTTGACTTCGTCATTTGTCTTCATAACGATCGAAATGCACCTGCAACTATCTGTTGTAGAGTTATTTTTATATACGCGTTCCGCGCATCCGCTCAATACGTTGAATTGCTCGCGAGGCTTCGAGTATTCTGTGCTCTATTCTGGTAGTTGGTGATTTTAATTAATGTGAGAAGCCGCTGTTTTTGCGTTTTTGCTCGGTTTCAACAATTGATTTGTAGAAATCCTGTGTGTATTTTATGGAGCGTTTTATGCCGCGATTGGGTGACATTTATAAGCAGTTGTCTTTAATTTTTATTTGGTGATTAAAGAAGGAGAGGTCTTCTTTCCTCATTGGATTTTTTTCCGAAATGAATATGGTGTTTCTTCTTTAAACTTATCTAAAATGATTGTAATGACAAAAGTGATAATAGTGGTTCACGCGGTCGGCGCGTGATCCGTGATAAGGAGATCGTACTCACGGCTCAGCTGTGCAGGTATAAGCCGTGCTTCCCGACTATATAGTATATGCTCTGAGGTGATGATCGGTTTGTTAGTTTTTGACAGCCGGACATTACATATATATAAGATCTCGGTACATTTCGATTTAACTTAGTCTTCTTCGGCCGAGAATAATTTACAAGTTATATCTCACGATATAATAAAGATAGATACTAATTGATGTTTATTTCCGCATGGATTACATCTTACTGATTTTATATATATTTTATACATGCAAGAAGCACACCACAATTTTCCGCATGTATTTTTGTCATTGATTCATCCTCCACCCATTAATTTGATGTCCAAAAAGCTATACCAATTCCAGTTGTTGACGAGAAATAGGTGGAGTCAATCATGATTAAAATTGCAAGAGATACATTCTCAGTCAGAAACGTTGTTTATATTTTGGATATGTATATTACCAAATTAATCGGAACGACTACTAATTTATAATTAACAATAAAATTACTATTTATGTTTCTACTTTCTAAGACAATGTTAACAATCTGATAATGTGCATATCCACAACGTTTCTGACTGAGAATGTATCTCTTGTAATTTTAATTACGATTGACTCCATCCGTTTCTCATCAACAACCGTTTAATTGATATAATTTTTTGGACATCAAATTAACTGGGAGGGGGAGTGGAACAGCATCAATGACGTGCGGAAAATTGTACTGCGCTCCTTGCATATATAATTGTTGCTAAGATGTGATCTATGCAGAAATAAATATAACGTCAATTATAATATTTGTTTTTGTTACATCATGCGCTTAGAACTTGTAAATTATTTTCGGCTAAGTTAAGTTGAAATGCGCACGCGCACTCAAAAGACTTAAATGGCATAAGGGGTCAAGTGATGGTTCTTTCGAATAACCTCAAAGAACTGTTGAATGAAATATAGCATAACCTGATATCATAGTTATCAGCTCCTTTTATTAAAATTATGCGTATGTTTCTGTCATCTGCTCTTAGCGTAACGCAAGATCAACAACGTGGACGTAGCAGATAACTGACTTCATTTGAGATGCTTGATTATCGTGAGTCTCCTCACCTCTCACGTTTGGGGTACTTGATTATCATGAGTCCCCTCGCCTCTCATGTTTGGAGTGCTTGTTTAAAATGCTCCTCCTGAATGGCCAAACAATTAGCTAATCGGTTGTAAAAACTTGAGACTACCTTCCTATTATATTCCTGTGGTATGTCACGTCTCATCAACTATTCGGCGACGCAAATAATCAAAATAATCAAAATTAGATTTGGTGATGTAGATCTTACTTTTTAAATATCCGTAAAAGAAATAGAGGTACTAAATTAGGTGATCGGGGTGGCCGCTCAATTGGACTTCTCCTTTCTATCCATCTGTCGGGGAAAAATTCGTCCAAATATTGTCGTGCTTGTAAAGCATAGTGAGCTGGTGCCCTATCCTATTGGAACTAAACAGGATGGGGCACCGTTAAAGTTTGGACCAACGATGGTCTGTATTGCCAATCTCATCTCGAAGCATATTGTCATATTTTTGAGCTATGAGGTTGTCATCAATAAAGAAAGATCTAAGTATATTTTTACCTAATAATCCAGTCCATACATTGAGTTTTTGCGGATGCGCTTCAACCATCCAATGAGGATTTTCATTCCAGTATTTGCAGTTGTCGATTTATCTCACTAGTCAGCGTAAAAGTTGTCTCATCCGAAAAAAATAATATTGCTTAAAAAGAGAATCTCTGGTGATTCTGTCTATCATCAAATCGCAAAATTCTATGTGACGATCGAAATCATCCTCAGATAATTCCTGAACAAGATGAACCTTATACGGATGGAATTAATTTTTTTTCAATGTTTTATGTACTGACACTAAACCGATATTGTTTTGTTGTGCTGCATCGCGAATAGAACTGTGCGGATTTCGACAAAGGACAACACAATATCTAACGCTTTATCGGAATTTGTTGCTGTAACAGACCTATCTAATTTTGTTGATTCTTAATACTACCTGTGCTCAAAGCGTTTGACAGTACGCTCCACTGTAGACCTAGAAATGCCGATTTGTCAACATCGAAAAGTTTCATTAAATAAGAGAGTCACCTCCTTATAAGATCTCTAGCAATCACTCATCCACACATCATCAAAAGAGATATTTGTTTGAGAGAAGCGAAGGGATTTACGATAATCAAGCACCCTAAATGTGAGAGGCGAGGGGACTTACGATAATCATGCACCTTAAAAGAAGTCAGTTATTTGTCACGTTCACGTCGTTGATCTTGGGTTACGCTAAGAGCAGATGACGGAAACATGCGCATAATTTTAATAAAAGATGCTGATAACTAGGATGTCGGGTTACGCTATGTCTCATTCAACAATTCTTTCCGAGGTTATTCGAAAGAGCCATCACTTGACCTCTTATGCTATTTAAGATTTTTGAACGTGTTTCACCCCTGTATTCCTGGAGGGGGTTGTTACCCCTTACGAAGAAAGATAACCTTTCTGATATAATAAGTGTCCTGCAAATTTCATTAAATTATCTTTCCGTTCAAAAATTATTTAGGTGTCCCGGCATTTTCCGAACACTCTGTATATTATTAAAATAATTAATTTTATGTTATCCAGATTTATTCGTTTAAAAATTGACCTTTATTGTGTTTAACAAATAAAAAATAGAGTAAAAAAGGGCAATTAAGACCCTTAATACACAGTAATTGGTGCGATTATCACATACACATATTTCGATTGTATCTATTAATCTATTACATATACAAAAACTGAACGTTTCGGTTATATTCAAGCTATCCTCAGCAGTCTCAAATCATAATAATAATTGATAACAATCCAATGTTTATAACGTTAAAGAAATCAAATTCAGCAAGCAAGTCTCACAGATTACCATATCTGGAGTGTATATAACCGTCAGTTAATGATTAACTAAGTGCGATCTGAATCAGAAATAATATCATTAAAAAATCAATTACTAAAAAGAAAGGATAACAAAACCTTATCTGGGGACTTACCGACTGCAAAGCATAACTGCACAATAATATAAATTAAATAAATTGAAATTGACAAAACAGATAAAATCAAATTAAATTTCTTATAAAAACATAACGTGCGCAGTGTCAAAAGCAGAGTCAACTTATGTAAAAGAAATAAATATTATAAGAAAGGAAACAACATTGCCAAAAGTTATCGAATTGAAAAACAATATAGATAGCCGCTTAAGTATAATTACATCAATCCAAAGAATTACACTTTATTAATTATGTTCGTATAAGCATGGTGCAAGAACTCCGTGTCTGATTTCAAGTCATTGTCTTGCATTTTAATATTAAGCATTTCAGACACTAACTTTTTGCCAATATATCTCTTATCATCTAAAATTTTTGTGTTCATCCAATCAAAATTATGTAATCTAAAATTGTAATCTATGTTCAGAAATGATAGACAAGTTACCGCCCTTTTTATTAATGTCATTTTTATGTTCGTTAATTCTAGTCTTTAATTTACGGCTCGTCTGTTTCACATAAGAAGAATTGCAATTTTTATAATTAATCTTGTAAACTACATTCTTCTTCGACTCGTAAGAAAGAATGTCTTTTTGTGCTTTAATAATTCCTTTACACACTTTATTGTGTTTGTTTTTGCTTTGTACACATACGACATTATTTATCTTTTATATACTAATTAAATGTGTATATTATTATTACAATTAAAAATTGAGTTCTTATAAGCAAACTTTCCATGTAATATCTCGTATGTATCTCAATATCTCGCGCATGTATCTCATATAAAAAGCTTGGCTTAGAAGAACTCAATTTTTAATTATAATAATACATGCGTTTAATTTAAATTAGTGATACTGATTACATATTATCCAAAGCTTCAAGACGTATCCTTGATTCCGTTCTGGATCTTTACCATGTTCAAATTTGACAATTTGTTATATTATCCAATCCTGACACACTAAGGATTAATACATAAAGTATAAAATGTATCGAATTGCTGAAAATGATTCAAAATAGATTCGATACATTCAATCAACTGTTAGATAACATCATGATATCGCAATACAAATTTTTAACTAAAGTTTTTGTATTATTTTGTTGCGCACTATTAATTGCGCTATACTCTTATTAGCCTTGTTTAATTCTCTTTTGATTGTTTGAAAAAGTTGTGCTGAAGAAATATTTTATTATAATTTTTTTTTATTTTGCTTAAATATAGGTAATGTTTGATATAAGAAAAAATGAGCAACATTTATTTTTTTGTAGGCGGAGTGCCCGTCGAAGAGGACCTCAAAAGCATCTTTCTACGTATTTATATCGGGTACTTATTTTCAAACTTTTGATTTCTTTTATCACTTTATTTGCTTAAAATTAAATTCTTGCGAAAAAAAGAAATCAATTGGATTTTTCGTCATATCAATCTTTTTTGACGAAAAAAAATAAATTTTCCAAAAAATCTATTTTTTTATTATCAATCCAAAAATTTCTTTCTTTCAGAATCACTATACATGAATATATCGATTGCTCACTGGAAAATGCCAGCGCAATTACATCTCGATTAATCACTAGCAAACCGACGGTGATGTACATTCACGGTTTCTCGGAAAATGTAGAGAAAAAGAGCGTACAAACAATAGTGGAAGGTATACCGAAATGACATGTAATATGAAGATGATATTATATGATGATGTAATATTAAGAAGTATATAAATTACTTTTATGTTTCAGCTTATTTGAAAAGAAACGATCATAATATTATCGCAGTGGATTACAGTAAATTTGCGAACGATTCATATGTAACAGTGACAAGAAATGCTCCTCGCGTTGCAAATGCTCTTACGATGATTCTCGATAAGATGACGGAGGTGGACTTTGATACCGAAAAATTGCATGTTATTGGGCACTCCATGGGCAGTCAAATCTCCGGTTATATTGGCAGAAAAGTTAACTTTAAGATACCTAGAATAACAGGTGAAACTCCAGAAGTCTAGTTTTTTGTCAGCTGATTTTAATCATATCACTCATGCTTAATATATTTTGAGTGAAAATAAACTTCAGATAAAATATTTTTAAATGACATTCAAATTTAAAAATACAAAGTTACTTTTTACTCAATCCAAATATTTTGTCCAGTACCAAAACATTTTTAAATAATAAGCGATATTAAAATATTTTGATGATTTTTTTTCTGTTTTTTTCTCAAAAATTCATGAAAATGATGAAATAATTCAAATTCGAATTAATTCTTTATTACTTTTTATTTCACATTCTTACAAATAAAATAATTTTATTTTTTTTTAAAAGTGAAATTTACATTCTGGGAAAAAATATTATATATATGGATATATTTTATATATAATTATAATTCCATAAAATATGTCAATTTTATAAACACACATACACACACACACACACACACATATATATGTATATAAAATTACATATAATTTTACATAACTATATATAAAAACATTTTTTCCCGAGATTTTTCCTAATTGTAAGTTTTAATATTGTTACGTCCGTATCGATAAGAATATAGAAAATAGTGATCAAAATGGCATTATATGTGCGTGCGGGATCGCGGGAGTAGAAGAAAGTAGAAATTGATTGGAAAATATTTTCTTAGATAAGGGAAGTACGATCAGTCCAAGCTGCGTCTCGGAATGAGCGACAAATCAAAAGATGACAGCCCATACTCAAATTTTCAACTAGCGAACTCGAATTAACAGATTTTTTGAGAGAAAGTTTATATATTAAATTATTTGAGAAATAGTTTATATTTAACTGAGTAATTGAAATTATTAATGAACTTGTATTTAATGAGTAATAAGAGATTTGAGAGATATTGTTATTTATTTAATTTATTAGTTAATTTATTGAAAAAAAAATACTAAAAATGAATTGAATCAATATTAATAAATTATAATTAATAAGCAGCGTGATTTAAAAAGAATTTTAGAGATTCGAGTAGATTCATCATATCGGCTGGAGGCAGGGGAAGTGGAAAGAAAATCACGCATCATATAACGTTCCTCAGTTCTTTTATTTACACTTATTTGGTAGCCGATTAATAGATGGAAGAGTTTCCAATTATTTACACGTATATCAGATGCAACGCGAGATAGTTGTTGCAAGTTGGCGCGATTGCTCGGAGTCTGTCGCGAGATGGCGCGGCGGCGGGAAGGGGCGTAATCTTCGAGAAGAGGCGTAAGGATCGCCCTTGCAGTGCACTGTATAGTCCAATAGAATTAGATTGAAAAATTCCTAGTTTGGAAAAAAATTGTAAACCAGCATTTCTTTGCACGGAAATCTTCGGAAAGCCATTAGAAAAGAAATGAATATGTTCGAGATTCGAGATTTGTGTAGGAAATATGCGAAAAAAATTGAATAGTTGCAGAAAGCATGTTTTTTGCTTATATATCGAAAAATATTGATTGTAAATTGATTGAAAAAAAGTTTAGTATGAAAATTGATTTTTGGCAAGACACGCAAGCATGATCCCAATTGCGACAATCATTCCTCAGGATCGGCTAGACGTAGCGCTGTGCTACGAGCTTTATACCTGGAGTGAGCCAAATTATGGACCAAGTCGAAAGTAGTCCGCCGAAAAGGTTTTGTCAGGAACGGCTTTGTCGCGGCGTCTCCGTTGCTACATCATAAAAGGCTTGTATTCCCCCTCCAGGGATCATCAATTTTTCCAGTTTGAGATCGGATTGCCGTTGCAAATAGCTCTCGAACTTCTTATTATCCCTCTGTGACGCTGCAGCGTAGTCCAAAGGTGACCTTAGCTCTTCGATTCTTAACAGTGCGTCCACCACGACATTATCTGCACCCGTTATATGCCGAACATCAGTGATAAACTGGCCAATAAAATCGAGGTAGTGGAACTGGCGTGGCGTGTTTGTTTTGAAATGGCTTTTGCCAAAAACCAACGGCTTGCGTGTAAACTACGAATGTCCGCGCCTCCAGCATATGCTGAAAATGTTTAATAGAGAAATAAATAGCTAGAAGCTCCCTATCGAACGCGCTGTATTTAGTTTCGGCTGGGCTTTCTTTGAGAAGAACGTTAAAGGTTCTTAGCCTCGTTGTTATCCCGCTGCTGTAACGCCGATGCTGCGTACGGACGCGTCGGTAAACAATGCGAGTTCGGCGTCAATTTTTAGATTTGCAAGAAAGGCAGCTTGCGCAAAGTTTTTTTTCGATGTTTCGAACGCCTATTCGGTCTGGGGCGTCCACGACACCGGCGTCTTTCCTTTATTGTTTTCGTGCAGGAAATTGTTAAGCGGCGTCAATGTCTCTGCGGCTCTTGGCAAGAAGCGCTTATAAAAATTAATCATGCCGAGATACCTCTTTAAATCCTTCTCTGTCTTCGGTCTTCTATAATCGTATTGCTTGGACTCGCGCTGCCAGCAGACGAGTTCTTTCTCCGTTTACAAGGTAATCTAGGAATATAACCTCCGGCTGGCCAAATACATTTCGCGGGATTAATAATCACCTCATACTCTCGCAGCCTCTCGAAAACTCTCTGTAGATATTTCTGATACTCTTCCGCTGACACTGATGCGACAAGGATATCATCAATGTACACGTAACAGAAGTCAAAATCACGCAAAACTTCGTCGATAAACCGCTGGAACGTCTGTGTCGTATTCTTTAATCTGAATGACATGTATCGAAATTCGTATATGCCGAACGGCGTGGTAATGGCCGTCTTTGGAATGTTTTCCTCTGTTACGAGAATCTGGTGCGCTCGAACTGGTGAGATCGAAGATCGTAAAGATCATCTTCCCCTGCAATGCTTGCGCAAAATCTTCGATGTGTTGTACGGGGTAACGATCCGGGACAGTACGCGCGTTCAATGCCTTATAGTCCTAGCAAGGTTCCTCACTTCTCTTGGACACTAAATGTAAGGGCGACAACTAGTACATCCTTTAGAGGGCCGTATGATTCCGGCCTCTATCATCTTCTGAAATTTGCTTCGTGGTCGCTAGATGATCCGATGCGAGTCTACGCAGCTTGCACACCACTAGTCCTGGTGTTGTTTCAATATCATGCCGCATCGTACCGTCCTTCAGGTTTCGTAATTTGCGCTAACAATACATGGTACGGCATCGCACCCGCGACCATCTTGATACTTGGTATGTCACATCATACTCAGTGTTCGGGAGAAGATAAACTCGTTATCTGATCAACAAGGCAAGAGTTCTGCAAACGAGAAAACCATAACGAGACAAGAAATCGGCATAAATAATTGGTCTCGACATCTATTATCACAAACAGCCAGGTAAACGCACGTCGCAATCCGAAGTTTAAAGTCATTGTCTCGGTATGTATTTATTGTCGAGCTGTTCCCGAGAACTCGTAAGTCGACCTCTAATGTGACCTACGGATCATCTTCCATGAGTACACGCAGAGATCCGCGCCCGTGTCTATTAAAAATAAAACTTTCGTTGCTTTGTCCGTTACGAAAAGACGACTTGAATCGCTCGTCGTCATCAACAATTAGCCAATGCATTTCCTTGTTGCTGCACCGAGCAAAGCAACTTGCATCGATCCAATTGGGCATCCGGCTCAAGACATCAGTGGTACCAACAAAGCCTGTTTGCTGGATGATCACGGTCACGCGAACGTGGACGCGAACGCGCCCGATTCATTGTCGTGCTTCCGGCGAGACCGACCTTCATCAATCGTCTCGATTGACTTTCGAAGAGCCGTCAATTGCTCCGTCATCTCCTGCATAGTCGTAACTGCGCCAACCTCACTTCTAACTTTGTTTGACTGAAGCTGCGTCGCTTGCACCTTGTAATGCATGAGTCCGAAGCCTCAGAAACTTGAAAAGCTGGCGCCCGAGTGGTCTTCATGATCGCGTCTGCGATGTCCGCGAGTTGATCGACTGAATCCACCGTACGAGTAACCAAATGCGGCTGAATGTATGTGCCGGCAACCGACCGTCGTCCCCCCCCCCCACCCGAAGAGTCACACCTCTCAGGACATCCTCTTCCATAAAGGCGATGATCTTCGTTTAAGTGTCGAACTCTAAGTCCCCGGTCGCTCTTACAATGCACGTCGCACATAACTCAACCCTAATGAGCATCTCGCCCAAAGATGCTCCGCTTACCACCAGCAATATACGCAGGGTTGGGTAAGTTAACTTTTCTTTTAACTAAATTAAGTTAAAGTTAACAACCTTGAAAATTTAACTTACCAAGGAACACAAGTTGAATGTCGTCGATTTAAATGAGCTTTTAGTATGTTGTTCTACAAACAAAAATAAGAGACGTATTTTTTTTTATTACGTACTGAGTCGCATGTTAAGGAGATGAAATCCTCCCTTGAAGAAAATAGGTTTTTTTTTCTTTCGAAGCGAATATCTTCGAAGAGATATGAGAGATAGAAAAAAATTTCTAAATGAAAATTGAATGGTTGCAAGAGTACTTTATAACCATAATAAAACAAATTTTTTTTAGTTATTTATTTATTGTATACTCCCACTCTTCACTCTTATTTTCAAAACTTTAATTTTTTTATATGATCAAAATTAAAGAGCATTTTACGCTGAAAACAATGATGTGTATTTAAATCATGTTCCGGAAAACCATTTTTGAGATATGAACGAAATGTATATAGAGATCGTACCTACGTATTCGTCTCATATTGTGTTGGTTGCGCGAGATAGTGATAAAGGCAACATAGTTTATCACAATACAATAATGATTGTTGAAATAAGTTTTGTAAATAATAATAATAATAATAACAATAATAATAATAATAACAATACCAACAGCAACATTGACTTTGTCAACCTGCTAAAATCAGTCAAATACTTTTGAAGGTACGTTTATAAAAGAATATACAAAATATTTTGAACAATTAAGAACGAAGCATTAAAGAAATTAATACTCTATATTAATAAAATTAATACTTTATATTAATAAAATTTTATTCATTTCATTTTCATCGTAGAGCAGCTAATTCCATTTAATGTTGACATCAATAATGTATTGAAGGCGTCATCTTGATAATGCTTTCACACTACACGGAAAAAATTGCTACAGTTAGACAACCAGCTTACACAACCAGAAATAATAATAAGAATATATTCATTTTACAGTTATCACAACTAAATGTATTGATAAGCGAAAATTATCATTTCTGATTGTAGCATTTTTTCCGTGCAGGTATTTTTAAAGATATCAGAGGGTTAGCTGGTTATCGCTATGTTTTTATCCATTGCTAATGCCGACGTTTTTTGAATCTTTCATTTTATCAGGGCGAGGTCACTGATACTAATATGATACGTCTTATTAATGCAATGTTATGCAAAAAATCGATTTGCTGCTATGTGCAATAAGTCAGCATATGCAGCATTGATTGTGCATAGTCAGTTGATTTTGCTATGGAAATAACGTGCAAATGCTTCATATAAATTGAAAATGGATAAAATGTGCAACTGTGAAACTTATGAATATAAATTTGCAGTAACCTGCAGTAAATGCGGTACTTCTTATGAATTCATAATAAAAAAAGGTACTTATTTCATTATTAATAATTTATATTACATTTATTAATAATATATGTTTTTGATACATTTTCCTTTCTACTTATTAATTTATAAAAAACATTATAATAACCCATGTAAATTTGCGAGTCCTATTTTATAATTAGTGTCAGAGACATTTAGCTAATAATGAAAAAAAAAACAATTTGTCGCAGAATGCCGATAATAATTTATGAGTACATTCTGGAACTCAATTTCTAACTCGTAGTCGAGGTCCAATGAAATTTTTTCGAATATTAGAAGTTTTTAGTCGAGGAATTCTTCTGAAATATTACCAAAATTTGACAATGGAAATTGCAAGGATTGAGGTAGATAGGCGGAAATTTGTAAGTACCATTATTTGTGCATGTGAGAAAAACATTAAAAAATACGTTAATTAGTATATTAAATGGTACGTTAATTGTGTTACATAAATTTATTTTTATATTTACAAAGTACGAATTGAAAAGTAATGGCATTATACCTTTATAGAAATCTAACATTGACTAATATTGAAAGAGTAATTAATTACTTATTTTAACAATAAGTATTAAAAGCACTTGTTCAGTACTCTTACAATTAGTACTTCAAATAAATAATTTATTATATATTACTGTACTTCACTAATAAATTGACTAGTATATATTAGGTGTACAAATAAATTTCCGCCGTTTGACAAAAGGCGCCACTAGCAAGCTATGATTAAAATTATCTGATGTAAAACATTATATCGTAAGGTTGGACATCTGTCAACAATATAACCTTGAAATACTAGCGATTTTGTGTCAGCATCATATATTTTTTTTTGTGCGAAAATGCCGAGTTTTGAGCCGAATAAGCGTCATTTGTGGGAACTTTTGATTTACTTCTTTAATTTGAAGAAATCTGCAGCTGAGGCTCATCGATTGCTTGTAGAAGCATATGATGAGGCTGCCTTAAGTGAGAGAAGTTGTCGTGAATGGTTTCAAAAATTTAAGAACAGTGAATTTGACGTTGAACACAAAGAACGTAGCGGAAGGTCGAAAGTATACGAAGACGCGGAATTGGAAGTATTATTGAATGAAGATTCGTGCCAAACGCAAAAAGAACTTGCACTTACATTTTGACTTACATCAATAAAACATTATGTATCGTTCTTTCCCAATAAATGCTTAATTTTTGATAAAAAACGGCGGAAACTTATTTGTACACCTAATACATATATATATATATATATATATATATATATATTTATATATAATTTGTTTTACTTTTTTTATTTGCAATTCTACGATACAATAATTTTAAAGTTATTGTTAGTTTTTAATATTTTTATTAATATAATATGGTATTTGTATTGATATAAAATGTCAATAATCAATATTTTTTATTTTGTATTTACTACAATTAAAACATGAAAAGCACACACCATGTGTCTTTTTTTAGACATTGCTTAAAATTATCTTTTTACAATGTATATATATATATATATAAATCATTATAATATTTACGGTTTATACAGATTACAAATATGATGATCATGGAAAAAATAAGTTACGAGTATACAGAGAGACTTTTTGCATCATGCGCAAGTAATTACAACTATTTCACCACAAATATCGCATGTTGCTTTCGAATGTTTTTTAAAACAAAAATCGACTGGTGTATCAAATTCTCCTGGCCTATGTTCCAAATATCCACTTTTGTACCAAGCGTGTTTAAACAAATTAGTAAATTTTGGCAATGAAAACTGATTGTGCGTTAATGACTGTAATTTTAAAATAGCGTTTTTAGAATGAAGTTTTACATTAAGATCTATCAGGTGTAGAAGTATGAAACCGGAATTTCCCTATATATGGCACTAACTATCAGTTTAAGGACCACAAGACCGCATCTGCAGCGCCATCATCTCTCTCTAACAGCTGACGAAGATTTCCAACATACAACAACCCAAGTTCCATACACCGGTATATTTTTTTCTAACCTTAAACATCGTCGAGTTTTGTGCCTACGAACTACGATTTGCGGACAGCATTGGTTTTCTGTTATCATTTGAAGAAAACTGCTCGCATCGAATGCTTGTCGAAGCTTACGGTGAACATGCTCTTGGTAAAACACAGTGGTTCAAAAAATTCAAAAGTGGTGATTTTGACGTGAGAAACGAAGAGCGTGGGAAACCACCGAAAAAGTTCACAGACAACGAATTGCAAGCCTTATTGGATGAAGATGATACTCAAACTCAACAAGAACTCGCGGATCAATTGAATGTAACGCAGAAAGCCATTTCCATTCGTTTGAAAGCTATGGGCAAGATTCAGAAAGTGGGAAAATGGATTCCGCATGAACTGAATGAAAGACAGCAAGAAAATCGAAAAACCACTTGTGAAATGCTGCTTGACAGATACAAAAGAAAGTCATTTCGCCATCGAATTGTCACAGGTGATGAAAAATGGATATATTTTGAGAATCCTAATCGTCGTAAATCATGAGTGAATCCAGGCGAACCATCGACATCCACTGCAAGACCAAATCGCTTTGGAAAGAAGACAATGCTCTGTGTTTGGTGGGATCAGAAGGGTGTAATCTATTATGAGCTGCTAAAACCTGGTGAAACCGTTAAAACTAATCGCTACCGACAGCAAATGATCGATTTAAATAGAGCATTACGTGAAAAACGACCGGAATATGGAAAAACAACACAAAATCATTTTGCTTCATGATAATGCTCCATCACACACAGCAAAACGGGTCAGGGAAACAATCGAGGCGTTCAGTTGGGAGATATTAGCGTATGCGTCTTATTGTCCAGACTTGGCTCCGTCCGATTATCATCTATTCGCATCACTGGGACATGCTCTCGCTGAACAACACTTCAATTCGTATGAAAATGTACGAAAATGGCTCGATAACTGGTTCGCTTCAAAAGAAGAACTGTTTTTTTGGCGTGGCATTCATACATTGCCGGAGAGGTGGGAAAAATGTATAAATAGCAATGGAGATTATTTTGAATAAAAAATTTTTTATCATTTTCAAACACAGACGTGTAATTTTTACAAAAAAATTCCGGTTTCATACTTCTACACCTGGTAAAAGCATGACTACATCTGAAAAATGCTTGACGAAATTCTTCCATAAACAGAATTCAAAAACGGTTGTATTTTTCCTGTTGCTCTAGCCGGTATAGTTAATAAAACAATATCTTGTGTAGAATCTGGTCTATTTCTTTGAATTATATCCAGACAATGACCAGTCCATGAATTTAACAATAAAACTGAATTTGGTCCAACATTTGGATAATATACTTCTCTTACCCAAGTTTCAAAATGATTAGATGTTAGTTTACCAGATTTTGACGACATAATAAAAATATTATTTATATGAATGTCATTTCTTATACCCTAGGACCTAATGTCCCACTAAGTTCTTTCAACACTATAAGAAGTGGAGATAATAATCTATCATCGGCTGAAATAATAGGTTGTATTGTATAACTGCATCGCAGATATTGACTGTGCTACAGACTCTACTTTTTTTACAACTTTCTGTGTCAATGTACGACTAACATGCAATTCTAATTGAAAATTTTGGTTCGTTAATTATACACATTTTCAATTCCATAACGGTCAATATAATATTTGACATTTTCAATAAACCTATTGCTATCTGCCTGTAAAGCTATCTTTGACATTAAAGCTTTTTTAGTTATAAATTTCGTAACTTTTCTAGATACAATTTGATGCGCCAGCTTAAATCTTCTAACCCATTCGTATGATACTTTAAAACCTAATAAGTTTTTTTATTTATTGTTGCGCTTGCAAAGCCCATCGTATAATATTATGGATTAATATCATGGATTATTGCCCCTTTACGAATAACTTCAATAAATTTATCTAACGTGTATACTGAAATTCATTCCAACTTTTCAAGTCTACTATCTACATTCATTTACTTTTCTCATAGTCGTAATTGGTCTGCTGACATTATTTTCCGAAATCTTGATTTTACAGATTCAATTGTTCTCGGGTTTAACTTATCACTTCTCCAATATTCAATCATTTTTCTGCTCCAATATTCAATCATATTCTGCTGAAATATCGTCGATGTCACAAACCATTTCTTTTACATTGCGTGAATAATTTTCTTCTTCATCTACGAGTTCTATTTCTTGTGCTTCTGATACATCATATGAGTTTAAAAAATCCAACGATTCTTCTTGTTCAATTTCATAGTAGTCTTCGTACATTTCTTTTATCATCTTTTCCATTTTTTTCTGTATCGTAACTTCTTCTGTTGTTATAGGACTTTCTGGAAAATCCACGGCAGTAAATACTGCAGACAGCAGTTATTATTATACATTTCGTGGATTAAACCGCATTATCTTCTAAAAATTATAAATATTATTTACATGTCCATTTCCAATATAATAATTACTAAAAGAAAGAGAGAAAAGTTTTTATTTCATAATAAATTTGATACCTTCTTATTTGGTTATCCTTCAAAAGAATTCGTTGAACGGGGGAAAAACAATTTTGTATAATGTACATATGATGATATGTCTTCCTACAAGTGTTTTAAAAATGTTATCAAATTATAAATATACTGTTTCATCAAATCCTAACAATTGAATATTATTTTTCCCTTAGATTAATAAGACGCAAAGACGCAATGTTTTGCAATACATTATTCATGTTAACATTGAACACTGCAATTAGCTACTGTACGATCAATACATACATATAATGCAGTTATAAAAAATAAATACTTATTAGCCAATTAGTATCATTAGCAACTAGTAGTACTTATTCGAAATCAAGCACGAAACTGAATTCATTCTAACGATTTGTCTCTTTTTATACTTATGTGTCAATGACATACGCAGACAAAAAAGAAATTATTGTTTTATCTGTGTTAGCAAATCTACATATTTTTTACATCGTCTTATCAATACATTATTGATATCAACATTAAATGGAATTAGCTGTTCTACGATAAAAATGAAATGAATAAAATTTTATTAAAGTATTAATTTTTTTATTAATGTTTTGTTCTTAATTGTTCAAAATATTTTGTATATTCTTTTATAAACGTACCTTCGAAAGTATTTGACTGATTTTAGCAGATAGACAAATTACCTCACTAAAACTATCTCACCAACTACCAAACTAACTCACTGTTGCTGTATTGTTATTATTATTATTATTATTATTATTATTTACAAAACTTATTTCAATAGTCACTACTGCACTGTGATAAACTGTGTTGCCTTTATCGCTATTTCGCGTAACCAACGTGATATGAGACGAATACGTAGGTACGGATCGTGTATATAGAGACGTTTTCGTTCATATTTCAAAAATGATTTTTCGGAACATGATTTAAATACACATTGTTTTCAGTGTAAAATGCTCTTTAATTTTGATCATATAAAAAATTAAAAAATTTTTAAAAATAAGAATGAAGGATAGAAGTATACAATAAATAAATAACTAAAAAAAATTTGTATTATTATAGTTATAAAGTACTTTTGCAACCATTCAATTTTCATTGTAGAAATTTTTTTCTATCTCTCATATCTCTTCGAAGATATTCGCTTCGAAAGAAAAAAACCGATTTTTTTCAAAGGAAGATTTCACCCCCTTAACATGCGACTCAGCACGTATAAAAAAATACGTCTTATTTTTGTTTGTAGAACAACGTGATATGAGACGAATACGTAGGTACGGATCGTGTACATAGAGACGTTTTCGTTCATATTTCAAAAATGATTTTTCGGAACATGATTTAAATACACATTGTTTTCAGTGTAAAATGCTCTTTAATTTTGATCATATAAAAAATTAAAAAATTTTTAAAAATAAGAATGAAGGATAGAAGTATACAATAAATAAATAACTAAAAAAAAGCTACATACTAAAAGCTCATTTAAATCGGCACATACAACTGATTGTGTTCCCTTGTTAGTTAAGATATAAGTTATTTATAATGAAATTAATTGAATTAAAATTAATTAAAAAAAAGTAATTAAAAGGTTAAATTTTTTTATTTTTTTATTTCATGATTCCAGGGTTTCAGTCTTATAAATAACGGAAATGACAAATATTCATTTAGAAAATACTCTATTTTCTATTTACATGCTGTGTTCATATATTTATATTGTTTACATGGACTGTTATATATATGTTTATATGAACTGTTTGAATATTTTGTTCACATACACTTATTAAATTTAAGTAATAAAGTCATTTCGAAATTTTTGTTGGTGTCAAAACATTTGATGCTTCGTACAATAATGTTACAATTGGCCAATTGGCGTTGTACGAAGCATCTTCACATAGAAATGAACATGTTTATATAATTACAACATACGACGGTTGAATTTAATGTCAACTAGATGTAACTCTGCGTTTTAAGAATATTATGAATTTACTGAAAATAGCCAGATTGTGACCGAAACGTTTAATGTAATAATAATTAAATATCACAAACTAGAACTTGTGCTGTAGTTCCTTATGCTCTTCTTTTTATACGCTTTCAATTATCTATCTTTTTTATTGAATCTGAAGGATTTCATGAATTGTTTATTTTTCATAAAAGATGATTATGTTGGAGAGAAAGAGAGAGGTTATCCTATTTTTTATATAAAAGATTTTATTAAATTAAGCAAAGAAATATTCCATAGAGCACAAAAAACAGAAGTTTGCAATAATATTATATATTACAACAATTTTGTGATACTTATTCGCTTTGTTAAAATGTAGATATGCAACATAAAACATTTCTCTCAAAATGAATTCGACTTTTCTAATATGATATAATATTATAATTCTGATAGTTATACCGCATTTTTTTTCGTGTTATTTTTGTTTTTAATGTGCAATTTAAATGCATTATTAAGGATGTTTTATTATATTTTCAAAACAATAATAAAATTATGAAAAAATTATAGATTATTCTAAATCATGTTTAAAAATAATATGATAAATTTGATTTATTATCTGGATCATATAATTATTTTAATAAATAGTAGTATTTTTTAATTTGTGTCTAATAGAAATATATGGAAATGTATTATAAAGTAAATGATAAAAATCTTAATTTTTTAATATAAGTACATCATGTATTCAAGATTCATGATTATTTACATAAAGTTATATGAACTAGTTATCTAGTAAATAAACAAAGGATTTATTTGTTTTATATCTTTGCAATTAATGAATCGCAATGAAACTTTCTATAAATTATTTTGAATATTTAATACTTATAAAAAAAAATTTTAATAATATTCATGATTATCAGATAATTTGTTATTTTGTTATTTATATATATCCGATCATTGTGCTTTCCCCCCCTTCCCTCAAAATTCTTACGAGAAGACTATATCTACTTTATGATGATGTGAAAGAGAAGATTAAACTTCAAATATCCAAGATCGCGTCTGTCACTTACATTTTTGATTTCTCGAATTCAAGAACTCAGAATGCATATGTAATTCTTAATATGCAATTCTTAACAGATAATTGGAAAATGAAATCTTACATCCTAACAATAGAAGAAGTCAAAGAATGCCATACGACCATTAATAACTGCTAGGATATTGGAAATTTATAAATTGATGGAAAAACTACAATAGTAGTTATGGATAACGATTTTTCCTCAGAAACAAATTGATCTAGAAACATGATTTTCTATTAATTTGGGATAGTTCAATGACATATTAACTTAGCCAAATGTTTCGCAAAGTAATTGTAACCATGAAATTTTTAGTTTTTCGTTTCTTAAATTTTCATTTTGTCGATTTATTACTAAAAAATTACGTTTGAGTGTATGTCTGACTAACAAAGTCATATGAGCAATATTTCTTTATTTAATGTGCTGTAAAAAGTGTTCAATTAGACACTTAATGTACATTATCAGTATAAAATTGTTTTTGTGAATTTAATTGCAAATACGACATATATAAACAAATAATTAACAAGTAATTTGCCAAATGTTATTGTAATTGTTGAAGATTATTGTAAAATATACTTTTGTATAACACTAACTTTCGCAAATTTAAAAGTAAGTTAGTGCAGCGCTATAATTCGCGTTAACTTTCTTGAAAAAAAAAGGAAGAGGAGAGAAGAGAGAAGAAATTGAAATTGCGTACTTTGCAGAGATGTACATGGATTTCAAGCTGCTAAAAAAGCGCGCAGGATGGTGTTCTCTCAAGGGAGATGAAAAGACTAAGGACAATTTGCCAATTTTTGCCACGTTTATATAGATAGCTTGGTGGCGCTCGCGATTCGGGAGATATAGAGATCTTATAATCAGAGATTTGATGAATGTGGATCAAAAATAGCGGATAGAAAGAAATAACAGATATTACTTTCTCGTATAAACGCATGCGCAAAAAGTGTTAGTAGTAAAGCAAGACGGATTCTAGCCCATGAGGCTAAAGGGAAGCGCGGGGCGCGGGGAGTACTCATAGGCGCGGGGATGCTCATAACGCGAGGAAGGAGGGGGAAAAAGGTCCCGGCGATATTGATGTTACGTAAACATAGGACCCCGGTCCTTACTTTTGTTGTCACCCGCCGCTCTATCTCCAAAAATGCATCGGCAATAAAGGCTTGCATATACTAACTGCATACTACCATCTGTCTTTTTCTTATGTTTCATCTTTTCCGCCGCCGCCGCATTGTCACTCTCGTTATATCTTCTTGCACGAAAATATATTTTATCATACGTTTTTATTTAAAAAGAGAACGCTTAATACGGCCGATAGTACCGTCGAATGCGAAGAATGGGAAGTAAAAGAAAATACATACATAATAATGCGAACAAAAATTTTTTATTCACATCTTATTATACTGATTTTCGTACTTATTAAAAACTAAAAAAACTAAATAGTTGGCAATCGATGAGCTGATGTCCATTGAAGATGTCGCTATCACGTATAATGTTCTCAGATGCGATGCTCGAGAATCGCGTATACTTGGTATCTACCATATCAACGAGTCGAGCTAATCGTTCGAATGTTACATCGATACACTCGTTAAAGTCAAACATACGGCGTAGCGTCGTTTCGGTCATCGTAATGCGTATGGATGAAGAATCGAAACGTACGAGCGTAGCATCGTTCAGCATGCAAACATTGACGGTTAGGGGTCCAACGCTTATAAAATTATCCTTGTATTCGTTTCGAAATATCTTGTAAATATTCCCTCGCTGTTCGTAGAGGCTCTTCCATGTTTCGAGAGACAGCGATAGTTCGTGTCCGCGAAGATCTCCAAGGGCGACCTCCACGTAACTCGGTGGGCCAACGTTGATTCCAATTTCCAAAAATTTGTATCCCGTATTCGTCAGATCGTAACATCTGCTCAGTAAAGCACCGTACGATGCTCCGTGTACATACATAATGTTAAAAAACGTTACTTTTGTGTATAGAACATTGAAACTTACATGTTATATTCCTTCTTCACATCGTATGATCCACTGCTCTCTTTAGCGAAGTACATTTTTTCAGCCGTTCATACAAGCGGGTATCGCAAGACTGATTGCATCCGCGTAATTGTGACGTAATACTTCTGGAATCGATGAGAGAAGGCAGGTTCTCCCCCTCTTTCCAAGAATTTCGAACATGTCGCGACACGTTTTATCAAGTCTCACGTATTTTCTTTGTCACGAATTTATACATACGTTTATACATACGTTTATACATACATACATACATTTATACATACGTTTATATATACGTACATACGTTTATACGTACATACGTTTATATATACGTTTATACATACGTTTATACATACGTTTATAGGTACATACGTTTATACATACGTTTATACATACGTTTATACATACGTTTATACATACGTACACACTTTTATACGTACATACGTTTATACATACGTTTATACATACGTACACACGTTTATACGTACATACGTTTACACATACGTTTATACATTACAAAGGAAGGGAAAAGAAATATATAATAAATACGTTAACGTATTTTTATTTAAAAAATTCTTTTGCAACTACCAGTTATATATTTTCAATACATTTTGTAACGCGCAATTCTTAACACGTTGTACACATCGTATAATATTAGTAACATCTAGATTAGATAAAGATTCCATGTCTTCGTAAACTGCATCCAAAGTCTCGATGTACATGCGTTCTCGTTCATCGTCCAGAAGCAAGTTCCGCAGCCACGTTCGTTTCTCGCGTCTCTTGTCATACACGACAACATCATCTTCAAATACAGCCATCGTAATTAGACGTTTCGCCTCGTTGTACGGGATCGTCCCGTCCTCCCATTGCAATCCATGGTGATAAGCAATCAACCAGGAGGCGCAAGACCTGTCGGATCTTGTCAAAAATTTCCATGGCACGGGACTTGTAAAAATGTAATGCGTGAGAACGGTCCCCTGTTTCAGCACCGCCACTTCCTTCACGATAAATTTCTTGTTAACGATGACATTCTTCTCGTGACATCATATTCTTTCGACCGATCTGCAGAGCAAAGATAATGTATCGAGGCTTCTCAAGCTTAGTCGCCGTTTTGACGGCCCATGAATGCTTGGTCATATTCTGTAACAGAGGATATTCGTACAGATCCCACGAACGAAAACTCATGCTCAGATAATGACCAATGCTCGCAGCATTAATAATTTATTGACCTCGTTTAACGCAACGTGAGGCATCCGCCACTGTACTTTAAATAATTCAACCTCAGACTCTGTCAAAGGATTTCCCACCAAGCAATTGTTGTCGTTGCGCGCTCGTATCAAAATTAATTCATGGCGAGCGTTGACAATCAGGCGTTTGTAATCTTCACAAAAACCCAACAGCATGCTGAGTGGCACGCAAAAATTAAAGTGTCCTTGCTCCAAGTGTCGGATCTAGAGTTCTATCCAGCGTTCAGCACAATCAAAGCTTTATCGTACGTCATTGACACGTAATTCTTGAGCGTTATACTACGCTTGCTAGTTATGCCCACGTTTCGGTTGCGGTCAATCTCCGTTGAATTCATATTGAATTTCATCAAACATGAACGTCACGCAATTATTTACAAGCGTCGTTGGCATCAGATCATTTTTCTTTTTCACCGTCAATCTTCCTTCGACGTAGAGAAAACTTTCGCACGGCAACGTGTACAAATCCTGCTGCTGGATATGGGTTTTCTTATCTCGTCGCTGTACCCGAATGTTGTATTAGCGAACGGGTTGTACGTGTGAGTCTCAATCTTGACGATGCGATCGTCAAAGATCGGCTCACCGGTAATATTCAAGATATCAATCATCTCAAAAGTTGCGCATCGCGAATCCCAAAGATTGTAAAAATTTAATGTTCGACGCGCTGAGCTTCTTCTTGCTGAGTTGGATGAGCGAGCGTTATCGAGCGGTGATGTTACCAGCCTTGTAAAGAATGCATTATCTTCCTGTTCCGTTCAATATGAGCATCTCACGCATCTGTCGCTGTCGCACATGCAATCTGACGGTGATCTCCTCTCCGCGAAAATCGAGCAATCGTCCGTTCTGGTGTATTGTTAGATCCGTAATGCTCCATGCCGTGATCGGCAAGTAAATGATCTGCGTCGGCTTCTCCGATATCTTATATCTTGGTGGCACGCTCGGCGAAAATTCGTGTATTGTGTGTGCGCTTTTGCCGTTGCTGTACACGCCCGCGGTCACGTTACACTCTACGCGGATAACGTTTACATTCATTATGTTGATCGACAGATCCGATTCGTGCCATCTTCGTGGTCACAGTACACGCTTCGACGAGAATCCCAGCAGCAATCCAATGCTGTTGGGTTTGTCAAAGTTTATTCTGTATGCATATCTAATCTCGCATCTCATCGTGTTGTAGTTTGCGCGGAGCGTAATCGGGTATTCTCCACCCTCACCATCAGTGTCATCAGTTATCATCATCAATGTCATTGTTGTTGTTGTTGTTATTGTCACCACGCACTACATCAACAGTTTCAAGTGCGTCGCGGTGCGAACGTTTCCGTAAAAGTGTACGTTTCAAAAATTCATTTATGTCTCGCACTTCGTACGAACCTTCGGGAATTGTAATTTCTGCGTCGTCTTTACCAAAATAAAATTTATTGTTCGATTCGTTTACATTCGGTATCGTGTGATAAGTTTCAAAAATCACCAGACCGAACTCGTAATAATCACTCAAATCTATGGAGGGAAAGTAGTTCGCCGCGAGGACGATGATCTTTCCGCTCAGCGTAGGTGTTAGCGACATGACAGAAAAAACGTTCGATTAATACTGAGATTTTACAGCACCTCGTCGAGTTTTTTAAATTCACGCGCATCTACCGTTTGTAGAAACCGCAGACACATTTGACCTCAGAAGCTCTGATAGGGCGTACGATTGTACTCTATCATCCTAGCACCGTTCTCGAAATATCGCATCAGTTCCTTGGGCGGTCGAAGATTACCGAAACTGTCAAAGTATACGACGCAGTTGTTCCTCTTGGCGTACGCTATCCAATGAGTACCAGGCCCGATAGTATCGTCCAGATTCACGATACCGCTTTCGTTTCGGTGCGCCCCGCTCGTCGGTAAAGTGTTACATGAAGACACCTCTAAAGTACGATATGCGCATTCGTTTCGCGAGCACGTCCAATTGCACGTTAGTAGTTGCACCCGAGGGCATTTTTATCGTCTCTTTGGCGTTTTTTTTTCTTCACTACACTCTGTCCGCGTTTGTAGGAGCTGAGATACAGTCCGCATCCATATTTGTGCGGAGCGAGATACAGACCGCGGCCCTGTTTCATCGCGCGGTGGTGACGTTGCAGCTCCTCGAGATATGCTCGAGATAGCTTTGCTATCGTTTATCCCTTTCGCTACGCTCCGCCAATCAAGGACCCGAGCGCGCCCAACATTGGCAGAAAAGGTAACGCACCACCTCGTTTTGCCGTGGAAGTATCCGCTTTTTCGTTGTCTTTTTCCTCGTTATCGTCTTCTTCTTTGATTTCATGCCAATGCCGATCTTGGTCTTGGCTTTCATCGCTGCTCAAACGGCAGCAGCGGCGGCTCTCTCGCTCAGAGCCGAATCTCTCGCGATGACGCGTTTTTCCGCGCTTTCTCGACGAGTACTTTGTCTACTGCGTATCTATCGGTGAGATCGTTGCTCCGAGAATACGCGATGTCGTGTTCTCGGCACGCCGCGTCCAGCGGATTTATGCCCGCGTCACCTCTGGCTAATCGCTTCGTAAGCCGAGTGCCCGGGCCGCAAAACTGGTAACCCGGAATATGTAACTCGAAAGGAAGCGCGTTTATCGCTCGATTCAACACTGCCGCCCGACGTTGACATTCGCTACAGTTCTTTATCTTAAGTGCGGGACCATCGCTGTGCGTCCCCTGCCACGACTGATTGTAGTGCTCGTCACAGCGACGATACGTTCGAACCTCCGAATCCGCCTTCACGTGTTCAGGAAGCTTGTCCCACACGTAGTCGATATAATCACCGTACACGTATAAGAGTACGACCTTCGGTATATATTGCAACTGCTCGGCGTTCAAGTCCTGAATGTCGAAAGGATGACACAGCACGAGATACATTTTGCTACTGCGTGACTCGTAAATTCGCGCGCCTTTAAATAGTCGTTCGAGAGCGCGTAGCCTTAGTGTGAGCATGAAATTCGTGCTGCAACCGTTGTCGGTACGCGTCACGAACTGCGACGTGAAATCGCGAATGGGAGGCAGCGTGGAGAAGCGCAAGCACGGCGAAATGCTGCCGAGTACTATACGCGCGATCATTTGCGGCCTGTCGAATTGTGGTAAAACCAACGTTCTCATAAGCTTACTCGAGAGCCCGAACGGCGTACGTTTCGAAAACGTGTACGTCTACTCGAAATCATTGCAACAGCCAAAGTATCGATATCTCGAAAACTTGTTTACGTTTATCGACGAAATCGGTTACTTTACGTTCTCCAACAACAGCGACGTCGTTCCACCGAACGAGGCACGTCCAAATTCTATTTTTATCTTTGATGACGTGGCGACAAGCAGGATGCAGTGAGAGAATACTTTTCGATGGGTCGCCACGCGAACGTCGACTGCTTCTATCTCTGTCAGATGTACGCGAGGATACCTAAACATCTGATACGCGACAACGCGAACCTGCTGATCCTGTTCAAACAGGACGATACCAACTTGAAACACGTTTACAATGATCATGTGAACCGACATGTCGTACGATGAATTTTGCACGTTATGCCGCGACTGTTGGCAGCAAAAATATAGATTTCTAGTGATAGACAAAGACAGTGGCTCACAAACGGACGAAAAGGATTTAATGAGTTCGCGATACCATAACGTGACCAGTCGTTGCCGATACTTAGCCAGAGACGAACATGGCAGATGTGTGGGAGCGTGAAAAAATCGCGAGGGAGATCGAGAAGACGAGCGAGTCGATCCGCAAGAAACATCGCGCTCTGAAAACCGATAGAATCGAGGAGAACATCGCGTTGGACAGACATTTTAAACCTCTTATCGAGCCGCTGCGACTTTTCGTCGACAGCTCCAGCGTGCGCGCTACAAAAAGAGAGTCGCGCGACGAAGATGCAACGTCTGCCTCTAAACGTGAGAGGAAGAGGAACAAGAGAAAGAAGAGGAGGAGGAGGGAGAAGAAGCGAACGAGACGTTCGAGTGTTCCACGACTCTGCATAAATCCAATGATCGATCGCACGATCGTGCACAGCCGATAACCTCCACTGCCAAAATTGTACCGACGATAGAATCGTTGGAGAACGTTTTCGAAACGACGGAAGACTCGCTAGACAAAGGTTCAAAATCAGCTGCAAACGTCGGAAGGTCGAGAGGCGTTACGAGCTGACTTGGGTCTGCTGGGGCAAAAGTACGTCGAGGCTGTCCTGAGGGGAGTGCAAGATAAAGAGAGCGGTATAGATCACGTGTATGGCGTTTACCTACACAAGGATGGATTGATGTTTGGCAATAAACGTTTCGACGTGGATGACGCGGACAACATAATTATCGACGGCGTACGATACGCCGGTACACCTGATCTTTACGAGTTTGATTTTCAAGAGAATTCCCGACGATACCTTCTACACGGAAGACGATATGCACAAGTACAAGAGCATGCTTTGATGACGAACGTGCACAAATACAAGTACCATTCGCAGGGTCAATTATTGAGCAACAGGAGATACAAGTACAAACACGTAATCGCGCCATTGATGTCGATCACACCCAAGAAACAGAAGAAGAAATCTGGAAAGGGATTACCTCATGCAATGACATTGAACGACAACGCGATCGATTACGTGCACTGGGATGATCCCAACGAGCTGGTGGATTGTCTACGTGGATTGCTCGAGCACCGAGCAGGCAACAACGCTCAAAACAACGATGCTGTCGATCATCGAGGAACTTCGCGAAGCTGGTTTTATTATAAATTAAATCGCGTATCCATGAAACGATTCAGTCGAGTAACATCAGCGAGAAAAAATATATTATTTTCTTGTACTCAGTGCATTACGCGTCGAATCATGAAAAAGAAATCTGAGAAAAAGAGAGAGAAAATTAGCTCCGAGAGACGTCGACTCGTCGAGGAATTGCACGCTCCTGTGAGAAGAAATTTTCCGCGTCATAGTTCGGGGATACGACGATCTGTGGCAGGCTATCGTTTAGATGCGCCCGTACTCGGGTTTCAACAGAGGCCACCATTACATATTCACCGTCATCGATGTGTTGAGCAAATACGCGTGGGCCGTACCACTCAAGAGCAAGGGTGGAAGTGAGACGGTTAACGCTATCGGTGAGATCGTTCGAGAGAATAGAAGATGTCCGAAAAATTTACAAACGGATATGGGAAAAGAGTTTTACAACACCGATGTGCAGAAAATCTTGAAAAAGCACGATGTTAATCACTATTTCACTTATTCGACGTTGAAAGCGTCAGTGGTCGAGCGGTTCAATCGCACGCTCAAGAACGACATGTGGAAGATGTTTACGCTCAACGGCAATTACAAGTGGGTCGACGAGCTATCGCGTCTCCTGTCAGATTACAACGCGCACAAGCATCGAACCATCGGTATGTGACCCGCCGAAGTAACTCCCGCGATCGCCGAAAGACTCTTGGACACGATGTACAGCGCGATAAAGATCGCGATAAAGATCCTGCAAAATTCAAAGTAGGCGATTCAGTACGCGTGAGCAAGTACAAGACGATTTTTGAGAAGGGTTACACGCCAAATTGGACCACCAAGGTGTTTACGATCGTTAAGGTGCAGCGTACCAATCCTGTAACCTATTTATTCGAGGATTATAGCGGAAAATCGCTGAAGTTCTACGAGTACGAATTGCATCGCGCTACTCATCCGAACGTGTATCTCATGGAGTGACTGCGCAGGAAGGGAAACAAGATGTACATCAAGTGGCTGGGATTCGATGGATCGCACAATTCATGGATACACAAAAACAATGTTATTTGATAAAATTTTGATTCATATATTTTATTTCTACATATAAAAAATATAAGTATATAAACTAAGTATATTTTTTTATTACTTCCCATTCATCTTCGTTTTGCAGTATACAGATATAAAATACTTATATAAATGTACGATACATGAAAATAATAGTAATACGTAATAAATGCTACTACATAAAACGTAATAGTAATACTTACATAAATGTAAAAAAATGCATTACGTGTAAATTATAATGATAATAGTAACATGTACACTGTATGAAAATATTTAAAAATGTAGAAAAAACATAATAGTAATATAAATGTTGACACAAACACACACACACATACACACACACACATATTACAAATGTATCCGCCAATGCCCCCATGGTAACGTCTCCATCGAGTCCGGTATCGTGAGTGACGTATCGTTTGTCATCGTATGGACTCAGAGCGATTTTCGATTCGGATATCGTGTACACATCGCAATTTAGATCGTATACACGATTGACGACGAATCATTTCGATCTCTTCGTTCAAACACCGCATGTAATCGTCGAACGTTATCGTTCGTGCTACGACGTTACTCTTTACGTCTTTCGCTTTTTTAGTTTCTCTCTTGCCGTCCATCTTCACCGCGTACATCTTCGCTCTGAGACCAACGAATTCGGTCATTACCACACTGTTACTTTCGTCCTTCATCAGACCGGGTACTTTTTTGTTCGCGAGAAGCATACCGTACGCGTTGTCCATCGGATAATCGCTCGTGTCGAATCTAGCGATATCGCGTTTCATAGTCTCGTAAACGTCCTCGCACTCGACGCTGTATACAAGACTCCGTGTCGGTATACATAATTTTACATTTGTTGCGAAACAGTGGTATACTCGTGATGAAATTCGTACAAGCGGACTTTCGATATGTCGAGTATACACATACCCACGTAAATCGGCTTGTTGAACTTCATCTCGAGTTTGCGCAGTTCGACGGTGATCAAATTTTCCGCAAAGATGCTACGACTGTGGAAATTCAGTTTCGCAATCATTGTCTCCGCGCCGTATCGTCCATCTCATTTTGTTAATAATTTTACGTCAACGTGGTTGCGCACATTCTCCATAGTTTTACCGAATACCGCGTTGTTCATTAATTTATATAAATTTTTCTCGAAATCGTTTTTAGCGCGAGTTCTGAAATTTGTATTGAGTTCAATATAATCGCGAAGCCATGGAGATTGCGCGAATTGTAGTACTCGATGAATCTTTGTTACATGAAGACCGTGACGAGTACATTGCTGCAGGTTGTGATAGTGGATGTAACGCTGTTTATCGTACAGCGTCGATAAAAGTTTAGCCTCGCGCTTGCCGGGCGGCTTATCGCGCGTCGGACAGAACGGCAGGTCAGTGTGCAGGTCGTGTAGATGTTGTGGATACTCGAGATCGACTTCGAGAATGTAACCGAGGGATGAATCCAGAGCGATTGCGCTCATATCAAAATTCATAGCGTCTTCGACGCATCAAAATTCGGCGTATGGCAATGGTTGACACATCGCCCATCCGTATAAATTGTTAACATCGTAGTATATCAAGTACGATTTCAATGAGTCGTACGAACGCATGTATAAAGTGTAGTAACAAGATATCCATTATTTTTGCATGAAATTGAAGGTTTTATTTAGTATAGTTAGAATGATCCAATTTAGATCAAATATGCACTGTTTTGTTCGATAACTTGTTACCATTTTGAAGATAATTCCATTATGCCTCTCTCATAGAAACCCTCGTCTCTATTGGCAAAAAACTGGGACAGTCGATTTTCACAAGCTTCTCTTGAGGTGAATTTTTCATCAGCAAAATCATTCACCATAGACAGGAACAGATGGTAATCACTTGAAGCCAGGTCCGGATCATAAAGTGGATGCATAAGAATCTCCCAACCAAGCTCCCGGAGCTTCTGGCGAGTCACTATCGATGTGTGTGGCCTTGCATTGTCCTGATGGAACACAATTCCTCTCCTATTGGCCAACGCTGGCCGCTTCTGGGCAATTGCTTCCTTCAGACGGTCCAATTGTTGACAGTACAGGTCCAAATTAAGAGTTTGGCCGTAGGGGAGCAGCTCATAGTAGATGATTCCCTGCCAATCCCACCAAACACACAGCAAACACCTTCCTGACCGTCAATCCTGGCTTGGCCATCATTTGCGCCGGCTCACCGCGATTCGACCACGACCGTTTTCGCTTGACGTTGTCATAAGTGACACACTTTTCATCACCAGTCACCATCCGCTTCAGAAATGAGTTGATTTTGTTGCGATTCGCAGATGGAAATTCGGTCCATGAGGTTTTTTTGCGTTAACTCGTGTGGCACCCATACATCGAGCTTCTTTTTGTATCCAGCCTTATTCAAGTGGTTCCAAACGGTTTTTTGTGCAATGTTTAGCTCCTGGGCAATCGAAACAGTGCTTACATAACGGTTACAATCGGACTCGACGAGTTTCCATTATTTTATCGACATTTTCGACAATCGGCCTTTCAGAGCGTGGTGCATCTTTGACATCAAAATTACCGGAACGGAATCGACGAAACCAAAATTGCACGTGATTGGCTGTTATCAGGACTATAAACACTTCATATTTTCAGCCGCCTGGCTTGCGTTTCCGCCTTTATCGAAGGAAAACTGTAAAATATGGCATATTTTCTCTTTGCTGCTGTCCATCTTTGACGCGCGCTCAAACAATACTGAGTCAAGCAATCACAAAACTGTCTGAGAAGTTTTTTTAGTACGAAATCTTATCTTTCTATCGCCATCTAGCGTAACTCGATCGCACTTATACAACGCGAGATAGAGATTACTAAAGCCAAATCGTCTATTGGAAAAATAATGGATTTCTTTTTACACCTTATACTTGTTATTAGCCTGTGCGTATCTATCGGAACATTGACTGAGACCACCGCATATACTGCGCTCGATGAACATGATCATATCGATGTCGGTGAGTAACTCGAATCTTATACGCGTATGTTTTAGCATCGCGTCCCAAGTGAAACCAGGCAATGTATAGTAATGCGCGGGATCGAGATCGTAACTCGCGACACAACTTTCGCGGAAATTTTCGAAAATGTCGGGCAATAACAAGACATCGGTTTTCAAGTACAGATCACTGTACTCGCCGAGCATTTGAATAGAGAATCGCTTCCAAACGTTCGCGGCGTGAGCGTAATCGCTTTCGGATACTATCGCCCGTTAACGAACTGAAAAATGATTCGCGCGGTGGTAAGCGTGTGTCCTGCAATTTTTCGACCAGTCAACATATTCGTACGGAAAGACACCTTTACGAGTTAGTAATTCAAATTCTTCATCCGATAATGTTGAAAATTTGGAACGTACGATTTTTAATTTGTTTCTGCTTAAAAACGACGTCAATTTATCGACGCTTGCGTTTAGAAATTTGAAAGAATCGATGAATCGTAATTTTATGCATTTTCGCGAGTCTGCTCTCTCGACGGTATCTTGAATATGTTTAGTGAACGAAATATATTTTTCTTTGGTTATCGGTAACACATCTACATGTCCTTCGAACTCGGTAGCAAATTCTTTAATTATAAAATGCGCGTCGTGGCCCGATAAATTGTGAAAAACAATCGGAATATAAAATGAATTTTTATAATTAAGATTGCAATTTGCATGTGCTGGACCACGGAATCTACCGGTGAGATGACAATGATCGCGGACCCGCGTATCCGGCGCGAACGATTTCTCGCAAATATGACAACGCGTCGCGCTACGCCTCCAATTGTTCTTTCGACGACATTTCCATGGGTACGTTGGCGGATACTATATTTTTCACTCGATGCGCCAAATCGTTGAGTTGTCGCGCGAACCACGCTATGCAATTTTTATCGCAACGGAACCGATATGATGATAACGTATCGTTGTAACGAACATCGCATGTAGTATCCTATACTAAATACCTTGTGCCGTTGATACGTGTACGACGACGCATTTTCCCTGTCAAGTTCCATCTTCTGTAGAACACACTTCAAGTCAGCGTAGATGATGAATGAGGCGCTCTGCTTATTGCAGTGATTCTCAAATTCGAGCCACTTGTCGTCCACGCTCGGATCGAGCGGAGTCGTTGATCTTCTCGCAGTCCAGTTACGTGCGACTGCAATTTTTCGTTGGTATTGAAGTAGTGCAAGCATCTGAAAAAAAGAAAAAAAATTATAACCATTATCTATTATTTTATTAGTAAGACAGAAAATTATAATAATTTTTCATGTATACTTACTGATCGCAGAAAAATTTCTTGTTCTTTTTCCTACTAATCTGCGAGCTCACGAGACGGGATAGGTTTTTTATCCATGCAAAATGTCCAACACCGTCGTTGCGCGGATCTTGCACGTACAACATGTTGACGTGTTTCTCCTTCTTTTCATTAGTGAGTCGCAGAGGAAGAACCTGTTTATTCTCGATGGTCGTACACGTTAATCGACACCGCGTTCAACCGTTCGAATTTAGAAATGTCTTTTAAAGTCACTGAAAACTCAATGTTCAGTACTGTCATATAATGCGGATAAGACGATTCCCGATCCGTATACTTTTCAGCCGGATACAGCGCGGCGACCACCGATCACGCGAAGCACACATTGTTCGTCGTACGTACACTGATCACCGCTCGTTTCGTCGCGATTTCCCACGGCATTTTGATATGACATCTCGCGCGCATAGGATTTAATTTGTTTACGTTGATAGTCAAATTCTATAGTTCAAAAACTATATGTGACAATGTCCATCCGCTGTCGCATTCCTGGAACTCTTCGAGCGATGCTAGGATAGGCTCGATGACACGCTGCTCGTACCACTCGCAAATCGGTGTATCGGTATATCTCGCTGTTCTTTGTAATTATGCTCTTATGAGCACGTTTATCCTTCGTCGCGAATTCACCGTTGAACATGGTGTTCACTTTTACGCTACCGTGTCTTTCTACAGCGTCTCGTATACGCTCAAACACTATTTCTCTCGCGTCTTCCAAAAACCGCCGCGGCTCAATGTGATTAGAATTTATCACAGCACCTGTCGATATATGGCTTTCAAACGCGGCGTCGATCTCTCGCCAGACGAGAGATCTTTCGTCGCGACTCACGTACTCGCCACTCGCGTATTCGCCACTAACGTGCACGAAACGTCGCTCCAATTGCAATTTTCACCCGCAAGTCGCGCCATCCTCGCCACCGCGAATTGTCTGTGTTCAACGGCGAGACGCGGACGCTTGGCACGACAAAGTTCTTCGAGCCGCTCGATACACTCGTCGCATCGTTGTAGCCGCGAAATACTCCATCAGAGTAGCGACCTGACCGACTGTTCCAACAATTCGCGTTCTATTTGCTCATGATTTTCCATGTCTTTTTTTTTACAGTCTTTAGATCACGTCACACTCTTCCACTTGCACGTGATTCGTTCACACACGTTGCAGCATCGTGACATATCTAAAATGTCGTTCTAACACTTTTTTATTATATTTGTTTGCTGAAAGTGCACTGTTCACATTCAAAACATTGATCGTCGCATCTATCGAAAAATAGTTTTAGCGCAAGATTGCGATCACAAAACTCCATCCATATATTGTCGATAATCAGCAGTTCGATGCACTTTTCATTACCCGCGGGAATAAATGCATATGCACCAACCTTGACTCTTATCTGCGATTTTCTTCGCCCAATAATAATCGTCCTTTATTATTTGAACATTTCTATTCCACCAATGTCTCTTTTCATATTCATCGTCCTCGAAACATTTGTCTCGTAACCGTAGGTACACTTTCTGTCGCGCGAGTAAAGACCAGTCAGAAACAGGCTCTCTAATAACTATTCCATGTTTCTCACCACGTATACCTAATTCGCGATCGTGTAGAAATTGCACCGGCGATATTTGCGCACCTGTGTCTCTTTTTTGCAGATTACCGAGAACATATAGAACATCGTCTACATTATAGTCTTCTCACATATTTCCCAGTGTAGTGTTTCGCTCACAATATTTTCGCTCACTATTCGCAATAGTTTTTTCAATGTGGGCACTTGTTGCACGGAAATATAATGTATGTGGGCACTCTGCATTCGTACAAAACCGACCGTTTAACGCGTCAATATAATCGATATCGTGCTTCCTTACGAGATACAATCCTGTGATATCAGTATCAGCCAAACGGATCATGCATGCTGCACATACACTTAAAACGCCACCCGTCGTATAATAACAATGGATTATGCAGTATTTAATACGACCGTTCAATGCACGGATTTCTAAAGATGGCACAAATCTTTCTACATAATCTGTATCACGCTCGCTCAAATCATTAGCATAGTCAGCGTCGTCTGATAATATTTCTTCGTCAGAATCGATTTCTTGGTCCATTATTTCTTCGAAATTCACTTCTTCGAGCACTTCGAACACTTCGTCTCTGATATTCGCGAATTGTTCCGGATCCACGTTTCGAATATATTCGACTACGTTGGCTATGTTCGCATGATGGTTAGTCATACTTATGCTTATCGTCAATAACTGAATCGACCGATTCGTTCGTCTTCCAGGACACTAACTGTAGTGTCGAGCACTTATGACCTATTATAATATATATTTCGTTACGTCCAGTGGACTCCAAGATTTGTTTCATGAAAATTTCGACAAAACAGTCGTTAATACAAAGCGTAAAACTCGAGTTTTAACGGTCACCGATCGGCAAGTGTGATAATATTCAAGAAACGTATTAGAAAATCTTCCCAACGATATTAAAAACATAAACAAAAACATAGATCCTCGCCAGATCCACGGCAATAAAATTTCCGACAATGGTTACAAACCATGTAGAGAAAATTCTATTTATACACGATCGGTTCAGTAAGTACAAATGTGGATCCTGTGTAAATAAAGATTCATACTTTCAAACGTGTAAAAGCAAGTTGAAGGACGTTTTCTCGTCAACAACAGGAAGTTGATAAAATAAATGAGGAATCACGAAGCGTAGCTTTTAATTTTTTTAGATTGTCGATCGTAAAATTTAAGTAAATATTTTCTAGACGAGAGAACGCATATTCAAGTAATAAAACAGAAATCGATGACAAAAAGGGTGCGTTCGACTTGGAGTACTCGCCTTTATGCAAATACTTGCACATCCTATCTTCCATTTACTGCGGAAGAGTTATGTTTTTTTGTTTAGCAGCCGAAAAACATTGGCGCTTCTATTAACGCGTGGCGACATGTCACCGATCTGATAGTATATATATATATTATATATAAACAGTATATAGCGCTTTTTTTATTCAATCGTAAATATTAGTTACGAGCGATAAGACATGGATCGAGTAAAAGAATATATACGTCGAAAATCGATCGAGCGCAAGGGGTACCGTCCCTTGTCACCAGATCCGCCAAGTCCACCATCGAGGGAAAAAGCGAGATATTGGGAATGTCCCGATGAAAAAGCATCAAAATCGTGTTGCTCATCATCCACGTCATCAATGTCATCAAAATATAAGTCATAAGTATAAAATATAAGTATCAAAATATAAGTCATATCGTATTTAGAATGATTACTACTAATGCATTTTATTCTCTGCTAAAAAAGCGAATAGTGGTTAAAAAATTTTTTTCGTTCTCTTTTTCCAGAAAGCGCTGTTAGCGATGTTCGAGCTACCGATCGCATTCGAATGCTGCAAACTATTAGCTTTAGTTTTTAATAAGTACGAAAATCAGTGTAATAAGATGTTAACAAACATTTTTTTGTTCGCATTATTACGTATGTATTTTCTTTTACTTCCCATCCTTTGTCTCGCCAGGAAAAACTGTATTGAAAAAACTGTGTCGAAAAAAAAGGTACTTGTACTCTATTGATTCTTTTATCTTTTCTGTAACATGATTTTAAATGTTTCACATGCAGCGCAAATGTTTCCTAGATAGCCTCGCTATGGCAAAAGATGCTTCTCAGTGTCAGTCTTTGCTGAATTCGCGTGTAAGTCTAACAGAAGAGTTTAATATATAACGTGAGTGATTTTTTCCTCAAAGTGCAAAAGTATTTTACCATTAACTAAATAGTAAAATACTTTTACATATTTATTAAGTGATTGTGAAAGTGATAATATTGCGATTTTTTTTTAATTTTGTCGATTTTTTTCAGAATATTTTTCATAACAACGATGAGTAATTTACAGGATTTGATTCAAATCCGGTATGAGTTGAAGGAGTAAGTTGTTTTTTTTGTATCATTTTAGTGATTTTGCACTTTTAACGTCTTTTTACTTTTCTTTTTTCAATACCTTATAGTCGATAACGAGCCGCAAGTCCGGCTACAGTTGCGAAATGAGGTAGGGATGCAAATTATCCCCTCAGTATCACCTCAGTAAGTATAACAAATAGATTTATTTTCTGTTTTTTTTTCTTCTTTTAAATTCATTTTGTCCATTTTTCAGAGTGTACCTCGTTTTTACGTCTAAATTAGAGGATTTAGAAATAGTTACGTGGCAAATGGTACGAGGTGAGAGATAGCGGAATTGGGAGGAACAAATTGATGGGAGGAAAGTGACTTCTTCCTAGCCGAACTGCCTCCGATCGTACGAGCTTGATCCGGAGCCGGAAGATTGGAATTGTAAGTATCATAAATTTATATTATATGCGAATTTCTTTTCTTATATGTTGCATGCTAATGTAACGTTTTTGTTTTACAGAAACGATGGCGCCTCACCATATATTTAAAAATTTTTTGATTTTCATTTTCATTTTTTAATTACAATTTCTTTATTTTTTATTTACAAAATTTTTTTTTAATTAAAATTTTTTATTATTATATATTATAATAAAATTTTTATGTAGTATGAAAAATATATGTAAATTATATTACTCAGATTTCGCATCTATTTGTTTCCTCTTTATTTCTGCGCTGCTAAATTACGCGAGCATCTTCGCATTCGACGGTTCTGTCACGACCGTATTAAGCGTTCTCTTTTTAAATAAAAACGTATGATAAAATATGTTTGCGTGCAAGAAGATATCTTCGTTATATAACGAGAGTGATAATGCGGCGGCGGCGGAAAAGATGAAACATAAGAAAAAAACAGATGATAGTATGCGGTTAGTGTATGCAAGCCTTTATTGTCGATGCATTTTTGAAGACAAAGCGGCGGGTAACAACAAAAATAAGGACCGGGGTCCTATGTTTACGTAACATCAATAGCGCCGGAACCTTTTTCTCTCCTTCTTCCCCGCGTTACGAGCATCCCCGCGCCTCCTCTAGCCCCATGGGTTAGAACGCCTTGCTTTACTACTAGTGTTAGAATACGTGACAGGCAATACATGACAACAATATTTGAAAAAACCAATCGAGTTGATCAATTGACCGAATCGTATAATTTGTTAATTTTCTCTTTGTCTGAGATTTCGGAGCAATTTTAGAGCTGTTTGATACAAGTTTTACTTATCTACTTGAGGTTAATATTTGTTTCTTTTCTTTGCACTCGTTTTCCGATAATGTACGAAGCTATCCGAAAAATACCAAGTGGACTAAAGAACCAATCAGAAATTCCGTTTTCACCAAACTTTGATTATAGGATCTCTAGGGAAATAAAGATTTTCTCCGGAAATCGATTAGACATCATTATCACATGGACATAAAATTTCCTCGATAATTATACGCATTAAACTCAAATTCGACGTACAAGTAGCTCGATCTATACCTATTTAATGTATTTAATTAGTCTTTTGTTAATCAATGACGTTATGAAGCTATCTACCAAATTATTTTATTAGTTCTTCGTTATAGATTTCGGACCGCTTTCCCCATAGTACGACGCACGCGGCATGAGTCCCGTGTATGATTGGCTCGCGCCGACAAACATGTGTAAAGAGCATAAATGAAGACGGCGCATTCCACAAGCGAAAAAAAAATAAAATAGTTTCGAGTAATTCGGATTAACAGCAAATTTTGTTGAAAATATAAACGGCCGGACGTAACAATACCAGGTGTAGAAGTATGAAATCGGAATTTTTTTGTAAAAATTACACATCTGTGTTTGAAAATGATAAAAAATTTTTTATTCAAAATAATCTCCATTGCTATTTATACATTTTTCCCACCTCTCCAGCAATATATGAATGCCACGCCAAAAAAACAGTTCTTCTTTTGAAGCGAACCAGTTATCGAGCCATTTTCGTACATTTTCATACGAATTGAAGTGTTGTTCAGCGAGAGCATGTCCCAGTGATGCGAATAGATGATAATCGGACGGAGCCAAGTCTGGACAATAAGCCGCATACGCTAATATCTCCCAACTGAACGCCTCGATTGTTTCCCTGACCCGTTTTGCTGTGTGTGATGGAGCATTATCATGAAGCAAAATGATTTTGTGTTGTTTTTCCATATTCCGGTCGTTTTTCACGTAATGCTCTATTTAAATCGATCATTTGCTGTCGGTAGCGATTAGTTTTAACGGTTTCACCAGGTTTTAGCAGCTCATAATAGATTACACCCTTCTGATCCCACCAAACACAGAGCATTGTCTTCTTTCCAAAGCGATTTGGTCTTGCAGTGGATGTCGATGGTTCGCCTGGATTCACTCATGATTTACGACGATTAGGATTCTCAAAATATATCCATTTTTCATCACCTGTGACAATTCGATGGCGAAATGACTTTCTTTTGTATCTGTCAAGCAGCATTTCACAAGTGGTTTTTCGATTTTCTTGCTGTCTTTCATTCAGTTCATGCGGAATCCATTTTCCCACTTTCTGAATCTTGCCCATAGCTTTCAAACGAATGGAAATGGCTTTCTGCGTTACATTCAATTGATCCGCGAGTTCTTGTTGAGTTTGAGTATCATCTTCATCCAATAAGGCTTGCAATTCGTTGTCTGTGAACTTTTTCGGTGGTTTCCCACGCTCTTCGTTTCTCATGTCAAAATCACCACTTTTGAATTTTTTGAATCACTGTGTTTTACCAAGAGCATGTTCACCGTAAGCTTCGACAAGCATTCGATGCGATTCTGCAGCAGTTTTCTTCAAATGATAACAGAAAACCAATGCTGTCCGCAAATCGTAGTTCGTAGGCACAAAACTCGACATGTTTAAGGTTAGAAAAAAATATACCGGTGTATGGAACTTGGGTTGTTGTATGTTGGAAATCTTCGTCAGCTGTTAGAGAGAGATGATGGCACTGCAGATGCGGTCTTGTGGTCCTTAAACTGATAGCTAGTGCCATATATAGGGAAATTCCGGTTTCATACTTCTACACCTGGTACATTAAAAATAAAAAGATATACTAGTTCCCTGATGAAAATATAAATGTAATGGAAGAATAACAGAAGTGTGAACAAAACTTCTAGAAGACGAAAATTGAAACAATAAAATGTAAAAGAAGCATTTACGTTTCTTTTACATTTTGATGTTTCAATTTTCTATGAGTTTCGTTTACGATTCTGTTACAGGGTTTGATGCATATATGTACATATATATAAATATTGTTGTATTATTATATACTTTTCAATATTTTTATATAGGATTGGATCCTGCTGGTCCCCTTTACAACTTTCTTCAACCTCATCTTTCGCTCTCTGATGCCCGTTTTGTGGATATCATACACACAGATTATGGATTTTATGGTATTGCCAGGACTACAGGCACAGTGGACTTTTTCCCAAACGGTGGTGAACGCATACAACCCGGCTGTCCACAACATCCTAAATTTTATAGCAAAGATGGTATATTTTTTTTCTTATTTAGAATTTGCAGTTAAACAGATTATACCTTTTACATCTCTTTTTACATCTCATGTCATTGATAGATTTCTGCAGTCATCAGCGTTCTTGGAAATTCTATGCAGAGTCTCTGATCAACGAATCTGCCTTCCTGGGTGTACAATGTTCTTCATTATCTCATTTGGCTTCCGGCAAATGCAATAATAACACACAGATTATCATGGGATATGCCACTCCAAGCAGCGCGTCAGTGAAAAAGTTTTGAAATAAATGATATATTTAAGAAAAAGATTATTATTTTATATAATTATATCTTTGTAAACAATTTCTTAGAATTTTTTACATAATTTATTTTCTATCTACAGGATATCTCGCGAGACTTTTGTTATCACTCACAGGAAGGTAGATGGGATCGAGTGAATACAAAGTCCAATATTATTTAGCGATATTTGCAATGATAATCGAGAGTTGATTTCCATTTACACCGATTCTCAGATAATTCTCACTTGTAACATCATAACTCAGTTGAATGCGCGTTCCTTTTGCTCTGACAAGTGAGATTCAATTGGTTTTTATTCTATTAGTTCATAATTTGCACAAGATCGAGACTGTGTGCTTTAGTGAGTCTCACTTTAAAGAGATTATGAACTGTGTTGAAATGTAATAACTTTTTACTAAACTTTACTACTTTTTACAAAGTAGTAAGCAAGTAGTGACTGAGTATAAAATACTCAGCTCACTTCAGACTCAATTTCACTTGTGTGTGGAAAAATGGAAAGCAACTATTAAATTTTGTAATTTTACTAATAACAGTACGCTGAGAAAAACACTTCGACCGTTTAAAGTATAACCTAGTCCAATTTATCAAGTATTGGTTGCTGGCAGCGCTTTGGAGAGGCAAGAAGGGAAGCGCGTTGCTGCCCGGCATTGCCACATGTCTCACCGCATCGCGCTGAGAGACTCGCGTCGATGGCTGCTATGCATATTCGCGATTATAATATAATCGAGATTGATTATAATACATATGGAGCAAACTTTCAAAATGCATTTTGTCCGAAATTTGATTTCCAGAAAATGAGAAAGAAAGAAACTTCGCACACAAAAAAATTATGCTTTACAGAAAATAACGGTAAATATATATTAAAAACAATGGACCCACTTTCGATGGCTTTAACACATACTGCCATGACCTTAAGTGTCCTCCAATAAGTTTTGGTTGGCGATTGCTATTTGTTAAAAAGTTATAAACAAAAAAGTTGATAATATAAATGTGTATTTAATCGTATAAATTGTAATTATCACAAATATCTCCAATAATTTAAAATTTTTTGTAGGATAGTATTATACAATAGGGGTTTGCTATGTACGATTCATTTGTAATATATAAGACTCATCACTTTACAATTTTTGTTTTTAAAGTAAGAAATCTATTTTAAAACAAAATTTTTAAAAGAGGATTCTTATTTTTTGGGCGAAAAAATTGATTTTTTGGGGAACTTTTGACCAAAGTCAATACATTCGAATTTTGGAATATTGTTTTACTATATTTAAATGTAATTAGTTTTTTTTTATTATCTTAAATTTGAGCCAACGCCGGTTATCTCTCCTCAAACATGATGCTGCGCGAAATATCTCCGTCACTGATTGACAAGATATCTTCCGTCCCGATGATCTGAAATATAAAAGTCCGATAGCGTTTAATTTTATATACATATAGTTATTGTTAGATAAACAAGCAAAAAAAAATTTATAATTGTGAAAATGGTGGGGCGGGGGGACAGGCTTGTCAAATAAAAATCATTGATTTCACTCTAATAATTGGCTGAATTTTTTGTAATAAAAATAAAAATATATAATGAATTATTTTTTTTTTCCATCGAACAATGAAGGGATGTTTCCTCAACATGTAATCAAAGTGGAAAATTATCAGTTAGTTTCGTAGATATCATGCCAGTGACGGAAAGTCGCGAAAAAGCTGTTTCAAGAAAACCGCATTTAAAATTTCATCTGTAGTTTACAAATACAAATCGAACACTTACAATATTTTTTTACTAATCAGCTATACCAGAGTCATATAATAATCTTTCTTGCTCAAAGAATTAATTTTTATTCAATTGTTGCTCTTTCTGATAAGTCTGAGCTTCTTTGGTCGCCTCGAGGTTTTATCTCGTTAATTTCTTCAAGCGTTGCTCGTCATACGCAGATGTGAATATTTTTTTGTTTCATTCTCGTCCATTTAGTTCCACTATTAAGCAGTGTCGAATTTGTCACTTTAGATAGATTGAGTATACTTAAAGACCCGTCTACTAATAATCGTAAAAAGTAAAGTAAGGATCAATTATATACCGAATATTCCCCTCGCTTTTGATTATGTGATTAGTCTAATTTTTATTCTTCTCTAAACCATGGCTATTATAAATAAGTTTTCAGACTATAGATAAAAACTTTCCTTAAGAAGTTCCCCATCTTTTGTTCCCTGTCTTCTCGGGGAGCAATAATTCTATTCGGATCGAGCAAAAACCGGAGCAGTTACCGCGTGCGCTCTAAGTTATATACCTGCGCGCTGAATTGGTCTATTGCTTATAACTTCGTCAATTTTACGAATTTCGATTTGAAATTTGCTGTACATATTTTTAACATTTCATACTATAATATTCCGTAAAAAAATCGATTTTTTTTATCCAAAAAATGAAAGTCCCCTCTTAAAAAATTACAAAAATAAGACTAATACAAATTATCATAAACTTCTATAAATAAAAATATCAAAAGAGAGAAAGCGATAGAAACCTATAGAATCTATGGAAAATATAATTGATTTCTATCGTAATCTGTCGCTTTTCTAAATCGAAAGAAAACAATTTTTTAAAAACATCTGAAAGTGATATCTTTTTCTGCCGTTCTCTATCGTTTTCTGTGAGGAGAGTATGATTTCATCGGAATATGATAAACAGATAATATATCAGTAAAAACATAATATTTTATCATAATTTTTGTTGGAATCTATCCTTAGAAAATTTCTGAAAATCTGTCATAATTAATAGTGTATTTACGGCAGAAATTTTAAGTTCACTATCATATAATTATAAAAAAAAACTCTTTGTGTTAATCATACTAACGATATTTGACATAACATTGTATTCTCTAGTTATAATTGCCATAGACGGTGAATCGTAATATATTATAAAATCAAAGAAGATTTTTTGTATATAATAATAATACGATAGAAAAACATCTCTACTCTTCTTCGATTTTATAATATTAGGTGTTGGAATTAATTCGTAGCGTTTTTTAATGAAAGAATGTTATTTATTTCACATGAGCATTAAAAAATACATTAATGAAAGTACTTCCCATCACTTGTAAAACGCTACGAATTAATTCCAACACCTAATATATTATCGTCTGATTCGCCATCTACAGTAATTACACCTAAAGAGCACAATGTTATATCAAATATCGTTAATACGATAAATAACGAAGAGTTTTTTTGTAATTTTTGTGAACTTAGAATTTCTATTACCGTAAACTATTAACTACGACAGATTTTCAGTAATTTTTTAAGAATAGGTTTTAACAAAACTTGCATCTTTATTGATATTATATCATATTCTGATGAAATTATACTCTCCTAACAGCAAATAATAGAAAACGGCGGAGAATGATATTATTACTTTCGGATATTTTTTCGGATATCGCTTTCTCTCTTTCTTATACACAGAAGTTAATTGTTTGTATATGTCTTATTTTTGCAATGTTATTTTATATATGTATTATAATCGGTCTCATTATATTATAATCGCATGTGCGGTCTCGATGCGAGTCTCGATGCGGTGCGACGACATGTGAGCAGCAATGCCGGGCAACGGGGCGCGTTTCCCTTTTTGTCTCTCCGACGCATTGCCGGCAGTATTTGATAAACTGGGCCGAGCTACATCTCGAACGGTAGAAGCGTTTTTTTCGTGCTCTCATTAGCACAATAAAAAATTTCAATATCTCGATTATTATTAGCAAATCTCGCTAAACGGTATGGAATTTTTATATTCATCTTGATCCTATCTACCTTTCTGTGAGTTATAGCAAAAGTCTCCCGGATACCCTGTATTCATTTTATAATATTAAAAAAAAAGTTTTTAGATTCTTTTTGTAAATTGGAATACAGATTACACAAATGTCGAAAAAGTTTCCATCTTCTCTAGAATATTTTTTAATATATTTTTTTGTTTTCATTTAAGACTACGTCCTGTGTTTATTCTTCAACATTCTCTTGCGAAGATGATGTTCAGCTCTCATGCCATCTCTTAGGTTTTTCTGGAGGTCGTGCTGCATCATTTTCGAATTTATCAATATGCGGCAGACGCTCCTCGGATATCCTGATGACATCTCTTTTCTTTTCTCCTATTCCTTGTTTAGCGTACGATATCGCGTACGTCACCGGCTTCTTTTATATCATTGTTTTTCTGATGATCGTATACTGTGTGTCGGGCAATCTGGCGCAAGGTTCTATTGTCCTAATCACTTGGTTATTACGCTGTTCGCTTTTGTTTCTATTGTGTCGATCACAATGAGTCTTATGCATGTTTTTTATATTCGGACTTTACTTTCTCTTTTAAGGTGTTTATTTCTCCACATTGTATCTCTCAAGTATCTAGATATTATGGAAGCCTTGTTTGTGATTTCATCTCTTCCTTCAAGTTTTTGTTGCTAGTGATGTCGGCTCCTAAGTATCTGAATTTCATCACTTGCTCAATACTTTGGTTGTTGGGTGCGAGTTTGCATCTCTTTGGTTCTTTGGAGATTGCAAGTAACGTCTTCTCGATAGAAACAAATCATGTTGAATTACTTAGTGGTGAGTTCGAATTTATGTAATATCTTTTGTAAATTGTCTTCGTTTACAGATATCAATCCTGTTGAAAATTCTTGTAAGTTTTTTGTACCAGATCTTAAAAGAATTGATCAATCAATCATTACTAAATGAACGTACATGATCATATAAGAATCTTATATAATTTGTTTATGAATCTCACCAGTAATCTTTAATGACTTTAGGAATTTGGAATGAATCGACGATTTATATCGCAATGAAAAGATCTTGCTTCAGCCTTATAAGATACTTTTAAAAAATAGTTTTTTTTTACAGGATTATCTAAGAATATGGTATTAATTATATATAATTTTGAAGTGTTTTATGAAAGATCATTTATCAGTCTTAAGAGATAATTACGGAATAAGATAAATATTTGGTTTAGGTGACATCTCATTAATTTCAATGTCCTTTAGATATGTTATAGGGGAAAATATCTTAAGTGATTTCTTACAAAAATTAAATGGGGATGGTATTAGTTTAGGAGATATAGTAAATTAAAGTTTTATAATTTGAACGACTTTCCACGCGAAGCGACTCCATCTCACCTCCCCTCCCTTAAGGGCACGACTTCTATGCGAAGTGACTTTCATCTCACTTCCCCTCTGCTTCGAGGCACATAATTTTCCAATGAAATATAGTAAATCTCGAAAAGTCATACAATTTCAGATGCAGGAGGGGAGATGGAGTGAAAGTCGCTCCGCGTGAAAAGTCGCGCGTCTTTAAGCAGGGAAGGAGATGGGATGAAAGTCGCTTCGTGTGGAAAGTCATATGCTATGACTTTATTATGAAACTTTAATTTACTGTATCTTTTAAACCAATGCCGTCCGCCATTTAATTTTTGTGGGGAATTATTTAGGACACTCTCCTCTATTATAGCATATCTAAAGGATATTGAAATCGGTGATTGTGTTACCACGAATAATTTATTTTCCAAGTTGATACAAGAATCTGGCATAAATCGTACATAATGATTTATCGCAATGAAAAGTTTTACTTGTTATTTTAGCCTAATAAGATACTTTTAAGAAATAATTTTTTTTGATCGCAGTAGATATACTAGGCGGGTTCTAAGCCATGGGGCTAGAGGGGAATGCGGGGTGCGGGGAAGTACTTGTAGGCGCGGGGAATACCTAACGCGGGGGAAAGAGGGTGAAAGGTCTAATCTCCTACACAATAGGGCTCCTACACAATAGGGCTCCTTTTTTTGTTATCAAAATTAGACCATGTTTTTCTTTAAAAATGCATTGATAATAAAGATTTGAATTTGACCATGACATATTTTTCTTTTCTTTGAAAATGTATCGATAATAAAGGCTTGCATGTTAGAGAAAGATAGAGCGCGCGTGCTACGAGTGAAGAAAGGATGGAAGAATTAATAGAGTACGAATTTCTTTTGTATGATACAGTTTTTCAATTTTTATGGTTTTTCCTGGCGCGTCGAGGCAAAGGATGGGAAGTAAAAGATAATACACATGAAATAAGGCGAACAAAAATGTTTTATTTACATCTTATTACATCGGTTTTCGTACTTATTAAAAACTAAAGCTAATAGTTCGCAATCGATGAGCTGATGTCCATTGAAGATGTCGCTATCACATATAATGTTCTCAGATGCGATGTTGGAGAATCGTGTATACTTGGTATCTACCGTATCGACGAGTCGAGCTAATCGTTCGAACGTTACATCGATACACCCGTTAAAGTCAAACATACGGCGTAGCGTCGTTTCGGTCATCATAATGCGTACGGATGAAGAATCGAGACGTACGACCGTAATATAGTTCAGCATGAAAACACTGACGGTTAGCGGTCCAACGCTTATAAAATTATTCTTGTATTCGTTTCGAAACAGCTTGTAAATATTTCCTCGCTGCTCGTAGAGGCTCTTCCATGTTTCGAGAGACAGCGATAGTTCGTGTCCGCGATGATCTCCAAGGGCGATCTCCACGTAACTCGGTGGACCAACGTTGATTCCAATTTCCAAAAATTTGTAGCCCGTATTCGTCAGATCGTAACGTCTGCTCAGTAAACACACCGCACGATGCTCCGTACTGTGTACATACATAATGTTAAAAAACGTTTCTTTTGTGCATAGAACGTTGAAACTTACATGTTATATTCCTTCTTCACATCGTACGATGCACTGCTCTCTTTAGCATACATTTTTTCAGCCGTTCGTACAAGCGGGTATCGTAAACTGATTGCATCCGTATAAATGGTAATACTTCTGGAATCGATAAGAGAAGACAGGTCCTCCCCCCTCTTTCCAAGAATTTCGAATATGTTGCGACACGTTTTATCAAGTCTTTCTACGTATTTCCTTTGTCACGAATTTATACATACGTTTATACACACGTACATACGTACATACGTTTATACATACGTTTATACACACATACGTACGTTTATACATACGTTTATACACACGTACATACGTACATACGTACATACGTACATACATTTATACATACGTTTATACATACGTTTATATATACGTTTATACATACGTTTATACATACATTTATACATACGTACATACGTTTATACATACGTTTATACATACGTTTATACATACGTACATATGTTTATACATACGTTTATACATACGTACATACATACGTACATACATACGTACATACGTACATACGTTTATATTATACATACGTACATACGTTTATACATACGTACATACGTACATATGTTTATACATACATACGTTTATACATACGTACATACGTTTATACATACGTTTATACATACATACATACGTACATACGTACATACGTACATACATTTATACATACGTTTATACATACGTTTATATATACGTTTATACATACGTTTATACATACATTTATACATACGTACATACGTTTATACATACGTTTATACATACGTTTATACATACGTATATATGTTTATACATACGTTTATACATACGTTTATACATACGTTTATACATACGTACATACGTTTATATATACGTTTATACACACATACATACGTTTATACATACGTTTATACACGTACATATGTACATACATACGTACATACATACGTACATACGTACATACGTTTATACATACGTACATACGTTTATACATACGTACATACGTACATATGTTTATACATACATACGTTTATACATACGTTTATACGCACATACGTACGTTTATACATACGTTTATACGCACATACGTACGTTTATACATACGTTTATACATTACAAAGGAAGGGAAAAGAAGTACATAATAAATACGTTAACGTATTTTTATTTTAAAAATTCTTTTGCAACCACCAGTTATATATTTTCAATACATTTTGTAACGCGCAATTCTTAACATGTTGTCCACATCGTATAATATTAGTAACATCTAGATTAGATAAAGATTCCATGTGTTCTGTCGTAAACTGCATCCAAGGTCTCAATGTACATGCGTTCTCGCTCATCATCCAGAAGCAAGTTCCGCAGCCACGTTCGTTTCTCGCGTCCCTTGACATACACGACAGCATCAATAAATTTTTATTTCATCAATTAAGTAAAAAAATCCTATATTCGATCAAAGCTGATCTTATTTCCTAAATATTTCGGTTTGAATTTATATACATATGTACATAGATAATTCTATAAGCCACGCAATAAAGTCCTTTTCAATCTTGAAACGCAATCATGGATGGAACTACAGTGGTATTATAAAATTATGTATTACAATTTTGTGTTCATACATGTTCCCTTAAAAACGATATTCATTAGTTGTTGATCACGATTCATTAGTTGTTGATCAAACGGATGTTCACTTATTTATAATCATTGGCGACAAGTATTGCTGAAGTCGGCACGCTTGATTTATGCGAAACTGCAAAATTGTGTTTCTACGTATCCAACAGAGTAATCTTACCGCAAAACATGTTGAGATTCATCGATTTTCCGTAGAAAAAAATTTTTATATTACACTTATGCAAAATCGTATCTAACGTGGTCACAACTGCCGTACATCGACGTTTCACCGAGAAGAATTTATGCACTTTCATCTGTTAAACTTAAATTATCAACCGAAAAATGCTTTACTATTGTATCGTGTACCCACTAACACATGTGGATGGTATTAATGAACTACAATCAAAACATTTATGACAATTATCAAACAGATATTAAATCATCGTCGAATGTCTATCGAATCACTGTCAAAAACATCTTTCAAATTAATGTCAAATATCTATCGAACCTTTATTGAATGTCTATCGCACCACTTTTAATCCTAACTATACACACTGAGTTCCCAGAAACCTCAACTTCAATTTCTAAATCGAGATCTTTTCGTATTTCTTTTCTTTTTCTTTGAACCAACAGTCGTCGAACGGTACCGCCATGTATCGTGTTCAACGAATAGAACCGAATATCAACGTCGACAAGATGTCCGAAATTGACCCGAGTATGATTAAACATCGCGTCACGCGTATGTAAAACGTATGCACGTACGTACATACTACACATAGCGTACATTCTTCATTTTAAGGACTTACAAAATTAGCAGAAATATGACAGTGGTCTGTCAGACTGACGTAATTTTTTAAATATTTTTTAACATTACAGTTCAAAGTTAAATAACTGACACACTAATATCAATGGAGTAATATATTACAAACATCTGGATTTTAATCGAGTCACTTTCAATGCAAATTTCCTTTCACAAAGATTTGTGAATTAATTTTCACGCTGCGGGCCTTGTACAGATTTTCTTTATTATTAGATATTTATATTTTCTCAGCTATATATTTTAGTATTTTTATTATTATTATTATTATTATTAAATCCTCACTTCTAACAAGCTATGCTTTAATAACGTTTATTATTTCCAAATCTGTGCAGTTCTGAATATTTTTGTTAAATCATACAGTGTCATCTTAAAATATATTAGATATCATATTAGATTTATTATTGTACATAAATGCTGCTTTATTATGTATATTTTATATTATTAATATTTTAACTGTTTTATACGATTTTAGACATTTTGCTCATTGGGTAACTAAAAAAGATATTGAAAAAATTGTAAAATGGTAGAGGACTCAGTTTTTTATAGAAATAACACTATATGATTAATAGGGTGTTATTTCAGTTTTATAACCTGTATATGTACATATACATACATATACACATATATAGGGTGTTCTGAAATTCGAATCAAAGTATTATATAGCAAGAAAGATCTCGAAAAATTAAGTTAAAAAGTTATTTGTAAATTTTTATTTTAAGCAGAAATTTTTGAAATATCAGGATTCAAATATAACGAGTTACAGCTTATATTTAGATGATCACTTGAATTAGTGAGTGCGAAATATACGCTTACTTACTCTATAATACATATTACCGCATTTGCAACTCATCGGTAGGTAGCCCTCTAAGCATAGTCTGTAATTAACCATATTTAAACCTTTATTATTACAAAAATTACTGTTAAAAATAAATAATTACAAGTAACTTTTTCACTTAATCTTTCGAGAACTTTCTTGCTGTAGTACGTAGGCTGCTGGCAAAGTTTCTGCAAACAATATGAAAAAAAAACATGTAAAATTCGGTAAATGGCTTTATTGTTTTTAGTAGTATTGTTTTTAGAAGTATTCGCCTTTAAGATCGACATTTTTGCATACGCTCGAACCAATTTTCAAAGCATTTTTTTCACTCTGAGACTGTAACCTCAGAAATCAGTGTACAAAATGTTTCAACAGCTGCTTCAGGCACTGGCGACTCAAATCGCTCACCACGCATCTTCTTTTTAATGTTTGGGAACAAAAAGAAATCATAGGTGTTAAATAAGGTGAATACGAACAATAAGTCATCAATGCGACATTTTTACTGGATAAAAAATCAACAGTTTGACGTGCTGTGTGACAGCTGGCATTGTCATGATGAAGGATGATGTGATGATTTCGGTTTGTTCTACGCAATTCATTTATGATTTCTGACAAACAAATTGTTGTATACTAATCTGTATTTACAGTCCTTCGATCCTCTAAAGTCACGATTGCCACATGCCGGTATAACTGAAGAAACAAGCAACCATTTGCTTGGCAGCACTGCGTGAACAAACAACTTTGGTTGATTTCGATTTATTTTGAAATACCCCCAACAGTGGATTGTTGTTTACTCATACGAATCCATAGATCCATGTTTCGTCCCCAGTAACGATATTGTAGACCAAATTTGATCGACCTCGGTTGAATTTCTTGAGCATTTCTTTGCTCCATTTAACACGAGCCTGTTTTTGAGCTTCGGTCAAATTGTGTGGGATCCAACGATTGCAAAGTTTCCGTACGCTCATGCAAGTGATCATGCAAAATCGTATGTATTGCTCATGTCAATGCCTAAGGATGCCTGAATCTCGCGGTATGTTATATGCCGGTCTCGCTCAATCATTTCACGCACAGCATCAACATTAGTGGCAACAACAGACGTGGATGGACGACCTTCACGGAATTCGTTACAAAGAAAGGTACACGCTGGAATTCGGTAAACCAATTTTAAACAGTCCTTGGATGGTGCTACATCCTCAAAAGCAAAATGAAGTCGATCGATGCATTGTTTCGGAGTTAGATTACATTTGTAAAAAATCATTGCCCGAAAAGTTTTACGCGAAATTTCCATTTTCTCACAAAAGTAACTTCTTTTAAAATACTATGCAAACAAAACTAGTTGGCTTGGGTACAAACTGTCAACTGAATTATAAGTTAAAAACGTCTAACTTTACGGATGTGATAGTAGCAGAACATTGGCGCCACTGGAAGTATTAGATTGCAGAAACTTTTCCAGCAGTCTACATATTCTGATTCGCGACACCCTGTATAACTGTATGTACATTAAATTAATTTTTATACGATCACGCGGGTGATACAGATTACTAAAGCCATCTATTGGGAAAATAATGGATTTCTTTTTACTACACCTAATATTATGATATTATTTATTTATTATTTTAATATAATAGATAAATAATATTGTATGTGCATGTAACCGTATAAAAATTAATTTAATGTACATACAGTTATACAGGGTGTCGCGAATCAGAATATGTAGACTGCTGGAAAAGTTTCTGCAATCTAATACTTCCAGTGGCGCCAATGTTCTGCTACTATCACATCCGTAAAGTTAGACGTTTTTAACTTATAATTCAGTTGACAGTTTGTACCCAAGCCAACTAGTTTTGTTTGCATAGTATTTTAAAAGAAGTTACTTTTGTGAGAAAATGGAAATTTCGCGTAAAACTTTTCGGGCAATGATTTTTTACAAATGTAATCTAACTCCGAAACAATGCATCGATCGACTTCATTTTGCTTTTGAGGATGTAGCACCATCCAAGGACTGTTTAAAATTGGTTTACCGAATTCCAGCGTGTACCTTTCTTTGTAACGAATTCCGTGAAGGTCGTCCATCCACGTCTGTTGTTGCCACTAATGTTGATGCTGTGCGTGAAATGATTGAGCGAGACCGGCATATAACATACCGCGAGATTCAGGCATCCTTAGGCATTGACATGAGCAATACATACGATTTTGCATGATCACTTGCATGAGCGTACGGAAACTTTGCAATCGTTGGATCCCACACAATTTGACCGAAGCTCAAAAACAGGCTCGTGTTAAATGGAGCAAAGAAATGCTCAAGAAATTCAACCGAGGTCGATCAAATTTGGTCTACAATATCGTTACTGGGGACGAAACATGGATCTATGGATTCGTATGAGTAAACAACAATCCACTGTTGGGGGTATTTCAAAATAAATCGAAATCAACCAAAGTTGTTTGTTCACGCAGTGCTGCCAAGCAAATGGTTGCTTGTTTCTTCAGTTATACCGGCATGTGGCAATCGTGACTTTAGAGGATCGAAGGACTGTAAATACAGATTAGTATACAACAATTTGTTTGTCAGAAATCATAAATGAATTGCGTAGAACAAACCGAAATCATCACATCATCCTTCATCATGACAATGCCAGCTGTCACACAGCACGTCAAACTGTTGATTTTTTATCCAGTAAAAATGTCGCATTGATGACTTATTGTTCGTATTCACCTTATTTAACACCTATGATTTCTTTTTGTTCCCAAACATTAAAAAGAAGATGCGTGGTGAGCGATTTGAGTCGCCAGTGCCTGAAGCAGCTGTTGAAACATTTTGTACACTGATTTCTGAGGTTACAGTCTCAGAGTGAAAAAAATGCTTTGAAAATTGGTTCGAGCGTATGCAAAAATGTCGATCTTAAAGGCGAATACTTCTAAAAACAATACTACTAAAAACAATAAAGCCATTTACCGAATTTTACATGTTTTTTTTTCATATTGTTTGCAGAAACTTTGCCAGCAGCCTACGTACTACAGCAAGAAAGTTCTCGAAAGATTAAGTGAAAAAGTTACTTGTAATTATTTATTTTTAACAGTAATTTTTGTAATAATAAAGGTTTAAATATGGTTAATTACAGACTATGCTTAGAGGGCTACCTACCGATGAGTTGCAAATGCGGTAATATGTATTATAGAGTAAGTAAGCGTATATTTCGCACTCACTAATTCAAGTGATCATCTAAATATAAGCTGTAACTCGTTATATTTGAATCCTGATATTTCAAAAATTTCTGCTTAAAATAAAAATTTACAAATAACTTTTTAACTTAATTTTTCGAGATCTTTCTTGCTATATAATACTTTGATTCGAATTTCAGAACACCCTATATATGTGTATATGTATGTATATGTACATATACAGGTTATAAAACTGAAATAACACCCTATTAATCATATAGTGTTATTTCTATAAAAAACTGAGTCCTCTACCATTTTACAATTTTTTCAATATCTTTTTTAGTTACCCAATGAGCAAAATGTCTAAAATCGTATAAAACAGTTAAAATATTAATAATATAAAATATACATAATAAAGCAGCATTTATGTACAATAATAAATCTAATATGATATCTAATATATTTTAAGATGACACTGTATGATTTAACAAAAATATTCAGAACTGCACAGATTTGGAAATAATAAACGTTATTAAAGCATAGCTTGTTAGAAGTGAGGATTTAATAATAATAATAATAATAATAAAAATACTAAAATATATAGCTGAGAAAATATAAATATCTAATAATAAAGAAAATCTGTACAAGGCCCGCAGCGTGAAAATTAATTCACAAATCTTTGTGAAAGGAAATTTGCATTGAAAGTGACTCGATTAAAATCCAGATGTTTGTAATATATTACTCCATTGATATTAGTGTGTCAGTTATTTAACTTTGAACTGTAATGTTAAAAAATATTTAAAAAATTACGTCAGTCTGACAGACCACTGTCATATTTCTGCTAATTTTGTAAGTCCTTAAAATGAAGAATGTACGCTATGTGTAGTATGTACGTACGTGCATACGTTTTACATACGCGTGACGCGATGTTTAATCATACTCGGGTCAATTTCGGACATCTTGTCGACGTTGATATTCGGTTCTATTCGTTGAACACGATACATGGCGGTACCGTTCGACGACTGTTGGTTCAAAGAAAAAGAAAAGAAATACGAAAAGATCTCGATTTAGAAATTGAAGTTGAGGTTTCTGGGAACTCAGTGTGTATAGTTAGGATTAAAAGTGGTGCGATAGACATTCAATAAAGGTTCGATAGATATTTGACATTAATTTGAAAGATGTTTTTGACAGTGATTCGATAGACATTCGACGATGATTTAATATCTGTTTGATAATTGTCATAAATGTTTTGATTGTAGTTCATTAATACCATCCACATGTGTTAGTGGGTACACGATACAATAGTAAAGCATTTTTCGGTTGATAATTTAAGTTTAACAGATGAAAGTGCATAAATTCTTCTCGGTGAAACGTCGATGTACGGCAGTTGTGACCACGTTAGATACGATTTTGCATAAGTGTAATATAAAAATTTTTTTCTACGGAAAATCGATGAATCTCAACATGTTTTGCGGTAAGATTACTCTGTTGGATACGTAGAAACACAATTTTGCAGTTTCGCATAAATCAAGCGTGCCGACTTCAGCAATACTTGTCGCCAATGATTATAAATAAGTGAACATCCGTTTGATCAACAACTAATGAATCGTGATCAACAACTAATGAATATCGTTTTTAAGGGAACATGTATGAACACAAAATTGTAATACATAATTTTATAATACCACTGTAGTTCCATCCATGATTGCGTTTCAAGATTGAAAAGGACTTTATTGCGTGGCTTATAGAATTATCTATGTACGTATGTATATAAATTCAAACCGAAATATTTAGGAAATAAGATCAGCTTTGATCGAATATAGGATTTTTTTACTTAATTGATGAAATAAAAATTTATTGATGCTGTCGTGTATGTCAAGGGACGCGAGAAACGAACGTGGCTGCGGAACTTGCTTCTGGATGATGAGCGAGAACGCATGTACATTGAGACCTTGGATGCAGTTTACGACAGAACACATGGAATCTTTATCTAATCTAGATGTTACTAATATTATACGATGTGGACAACATGTTAAGAATTGCGCGTTACAAAATGTATTGAAAATATATAACTGGTGGTTGCAAAAGAATTTTTAAAATAAAAATACGTTAACGTATTTATTATGTACTTCTTTTCCCTTCCTTTGTAATGTATAAACGTATGTATAAACGTACGTATGTGCGTATAAACGTATGTATAAACGTACGTATGTGCGTATAAACGTATGTATAAACGTATGTATGTATAAACATATGTACGTATGTACGTATGTATAAACGTATGTACGTATGTATAAACGTATGTACGTATGTACGTATGTATGTACGTATGTATGTACATATGTACGTGTATAAACGTATGTATAAACGTATGTATGTGTGTATAAACGTATATATAAACGTATGTACGTATGTATAAACGTATGTATAAACGTATGTATAAACGTATGTATAAACATATATACGTATGTATAAACGTATGTATAAACGTATGTATAAACGTATGTACGTATGTATAAATGTATGTATAAACGTATGTATAAACGTATATATAAACGTATGTATAAACGTATGTATAAATGTATGTACGTATGTACGTATGTACGTATGTATGTATGTATAAACGTATGTATAAACGTATGTACGTATGTATAAACGTATGTATGTATAAACATATGTACGTATGTACGTATGTATAAACGTATGTATAAACATATGTACGTATGTATAAACGTATGTATAAACGTATGTATAAACGTATGTACGTATGTATAAATGTATGTATAAACGTATGTATAAACGTATATATAAACGTATGTATAAACGTATGTATAAATGTATGTACGTATGTACGTATGTACGTATGTACGTGTGTATAAACGTATGTATAAACGTACGTATGTGTGTATAAACGTATGTATAAACGTATGTACGTATGTACGTGTGTATAAACGTATGTATAAATTCGTGACAAAGGAAATACGTAGAAAGACTTGATAAAACGTGTCGCAACATATTCGAAATTCTTGGAAAGAGGGGGGAGGACCTGTCTTCTCTTATCGATTCCAGAAGTATTACCATTTATACGGATGCAATCAGTTTACGATACCCGCTTGTACGAACGGCTGAAAAAATGTATGCTAAAGAGAGCAGTGCATCGTACGATGTGAAGAAGGAATATAACATGTAAGTTTCAACGTTCTATGCACAAAAGAAACGTTTTTTAACATTATGTATGTACACAGTACGGAGCATCGTGCGGTGTGTTTACTGAGCAGACGTTACGATCTGACGAATACGGGCTACAAATTTTTGGAAATTGGAATCAACGTTGGTCCACCGAGTTACGTGGAGATCGCCCTTGGAGATCATCGCGGACACGAACTATCGCTGTCTCTCGAAACATGGAAGAGCCTCTACGAGCAGCGAGGAAATATTTACAAGCTGTTTCGAAACGAATACAAGAATAATTTTATAAGCGTTGGACCGCTAACCGTCAGTGTTTTCATGCTGAACTATATTACGGTCGTACGTCTCGATTCTTCATCCGTACGCATTATGATGACCGAAACGACGCTACGCCGTATGTTTGACTTTAACGGGTGTATCGATGTAACGTTCGAACGATTAGCTCGACTCGTCGATACGGTAGATACCAAGTATACACGATTCTCCAACATCGCATCTGAGAACATTATATGTGATAGCGACATCTTCAATGGACATCAGCTCATCGATTGCGAACTATTAGCTTTAGTTTTTAATAAGTACGAAAACCGATGTAATAAGATGTAAATAAAACATTTTTGTTCGCCTTATTTCATGTGTATTATCTTTTACTTCCCATCCTTTGCCTCGACGCGCCAGGAAAAACCATAAAAATTGAAAAACTGTATCATACAAAAGAAATTCGTACTCTATTAATTCTTCCATCCTTTCTTCACTCGTAGCACGCGCGCTCTATCTTTCTCTAACATGCAAGCCTTTATTATCGATACATTTTCAAAGAAAAGAAAAATATGTCATGGTCAAATTCAAATCTTTATTATCAATGCATTTTTAAAGAAAAACATGGTCTAATTTTGATAACAAAAAAAGGAGCCCTATTGTGTAGGAGCCCTATTGTGTAGGAGATTAGACCTTTCACCCTCTTTCCCCCGCGTTAGGTATTCCCCGCGCCTACAAGTACTTCCCCGCACCCCGCATTCCCCTCTAGCCCCATGGCTTAGAACCCGCCTAGTATATCTACTGATCGCTCCAAAGTAATAAAAGTATCGATCATTTCAGTAAACAAAATGGGATTATTGAATAAACAAAAATTGGATTGAATATATGAAATAAAAAAGAATTAAAAAAAATTAAAAAAATTATTAGACTACTGAAGATCGTGGAATAAAAGATTGAAATATAGGTATACTATCACTGTCTTAGTGAATTGATAAATTATAATTTTGCTATAATAACTGGCGTAGGTTTTTTATGCTCCTTTCCCAAATTAAGTTTGATTTAGTTAAGAAGTCGTTATTCAGTTTGTGTAAAAAGGAATTCATTTTTAGCCAAAATGAATTCTTTTAAATTCCATTCGACTCCTTGCTTGTCCCATTCCATTTTATTTACTAGGATACGAACAATAAATCACACAAAATTCCAATAGCATTTTTGTAATATTTTCATAATGATACTCCAGTTATATTCTTGCAAGATTCGTTGCCTGCACACAAGGTTCATGTAACATGCTTATAAGAGTCATGTAACATACTTATAAGATTCATATAACATGAGTGCAAGATTTTTTACTTACTTACAGGTATCTTATGCGATATATTCTTATACTTTGTATGTTCCTGTCCAAAATTCGTACGTGAAAATTTTCTTGAAGAATTTCACAAAAATTTTTGTTGTAAGAATTTATAACAGAGAAAACTACGTCATCAGCGTACGCTATTATTTTTATTTCTTTGTTTCCTATTTTGTATCCTCTTCCTACGGTTTTTACCTTCTCAATTATTTCATCCATTATCAGGTTGAAGAGAATGGGAGGGCTATCACCTTGCCTTATACCACTAGTTACAGGGCTTTTGACGTCAGCTTTTTATCTGTCCTTATATATATGTTATTGTTCGTGTTTATCTCCCTGATGATTGTGATTATCCCGGATTTACCTTCCGTTTTTTAAACAATTTTATTACGTCTGAGTTGTACTCTATCGAACATTTGAGTCAAATCTACGAAGCACATAAAGACGATTTTGTTATATTCGATGGTTCTTTCAGCAATTTGTCTAATTATAAATATTGAATCTATCATTGATCTATTTCTTCTGAAATCCTGTTATTCTTCGTTGATTCCAGTTTCCGATATCTCTTTTGCAATGATTTTAATGAATAGTATCATGATTGAGCTCAGACTTATCTCGCGGTAGTTTTTCGAATCTGTCTTTGTTCCTCTCTTAAATATAGGTATCGTTATGCTGTTCTTCTATTGATTTGATACTTTGAAGCATGATGTTGTTGAAGAAAGTCTTTAATTCCTCATGTAATGCCTTTTCCCCATATTTAATCATTTCGTTGGTGATCTCATTCAGATCACAGTTTCTGTGACATTTCAATTTTTCCTTTGTGACTGTCCATTGCGTAGAATAGATTTTCGATTTTTGTGATTTTTGTATCGTCTGATCATCCTGTATTCTGCTATATAGGTCCTAAAATTGCCTTTTTCCAACCTTCCGATGTGTCTCTTTCCAATCTTTCGATTGCTGCTACTTGGATGTATTCATTGGTTGATTTTTTATGGTTCCTTAGCATATTCCAAACTCTCTTCTGATCTCCGTATAGATTATTCTATATCCTTTGAGAATTTTTCCCAGAAGATTTTTTTTTGGTCGTTTTGATTTCTTCGTTCGCTTTATTTCTTTAGCCTGTGTATTGGTCACGTTATATCTGAGTTCTACAACACAGGTAAACTTTCTTTTTTTCTTTGGCTAGTTTTTTATCTTCTTTTTATCTTCTTTTAAACAAGGTTTGCTGTTTTGTCTATAGGTTTAAATTAATTCTCCGTTTTCCCAGTCCTTCCCCCGCTGCGGTTATTACATTACTACACCTCGTAGTCTATTCCATGCTGTCTCGATCTCGTTTATATTAATGCTGTTTTCGACTATTTTTTTTGTGTGAGCTGTCGTTGTTATAGCTGTTTTGTTATGTTGTCTGAGACAGATTCTACATTCAGCTTCTCAATTATTTCTAGTTATTTCCTTCATTGTCATCATGCTAAACCATATACAATATTTTGGCTGGATTAAGTGATCTGTTTCAATATTCGCGGTCTTAGGACTTTGATATTTAACACCTTAGATAGATGAATAAATCGATTCGCCAGTACGTAGTCGATTGTTGATTTAATTTGTCCCCTTGTATTTTTGAACGTAATTTTGTGTTGAGATTTGTGGAGATAGTAGATGTTATTAATATGTAGCTCATTTTGTATGCAGAAGTCGACCATTTGTTTGGCAATGACATCATTGCCAATTCTTGCATTAAAATCACAAGTAGGATTTTGCGTCCCTTTCTGATATTGAATCAAGTTGTATCTGCAGTTTGATATTTTTGTGGTAGAATTGATTTTGCTCTTTCTGCGATTTATTTACATCTGATTCATATACACTGATAATGATGCATTAGTTTGGGACCTTGAATAAGTTCTCGCTATTTTCCAACAGATGGGGTTAACAGAACTGCGTGCGTGTAGTTGAAGATGGGAACGCATCGATAAGGAACTACGATAAGCAAGCTTGAAATTCAGTGTATGTCATCTCGCCGAAACAACTTTTTGTTTCATAGTGTTAAATATGTCGAGTTTCGTGCCAACAAAAAAGTATTTGCGGGAAATTTTACTGCACTACTTTATTTTTAAAAAATCTGCAGCTGAAGCACATAGAATTCTTAAGACTTACGGCGACCATGCTTTGTCGGAAACAACATGCAAAAATTGGTTTAGACGCTTCAAAAATAATGATTTTGATGTTGAAGATAAAGAACGCTCTGGCGCACCGAAAAAGTTTGAAGACGAAGAATTGAAGGCATTACTGCATGAAGACTCATATCAGAAGCTAGCTGAACTTGCAGAATCATTAGGAGTTGATCACACAACAGTTTCGAAACGTTTGAAATTATTATATTAGGAATGATTCAAAAGCAAGGATATTGGGTGCCGTACGAGTTGAAGCCGAGAGGCGTCTTTTCACGTGTGAACAGCTGCTTCAATGGAAGAAAAGGAAAGAGTTTTTGCATTGTATGACTGGTGATGAAAAGTGGATATACTACGATAATTCTAATAGCGTAGAAGATCGTGGGGTAAGCCCGGTCATGCATCAACATCGTCGGCAAAGCCATATATCCATGATTCGAAGCTTCTGCTCTGTATTTGGTAAGATCAGCTGGGTGTAGTTTATTATGAACTGCTCAAACCGAACGAAACCATCACGGGAGCTCGCTATCGACTACAATTGATGCGTTTGAGCCGAGCATTGAAGAAAAAAACGGCCACTATACGAATAGAGACACGACAAAGTGATTTTGCAACATGACAACGTTCATCCACATGTTGCACAACCGGTGAAAACCTACTTGGAAACGTTTAAATGAGAAGTTCTACCCCACCCGCCGAATTCGCCAGACATTGCCCCTTCCGATTATCACCTGTTCCGATCGATGGCACATGGGCTGGCTGAGCAGCATTTCCATTTTCTGATGATGATTCTCAAAAATGTATCGACTCTTGGATAGCCTCAAAAGACGTGTCGTTTTTCCGACGTGGAATTCAAATGCTGCTAGAAAGATGGGAAAAAGTAATGGTTAGCGATGGACAATACTTTCAGTGACATGTTTTTTACTTTTTTTAAAGCATTACTTTTCACGGAAAATCAGCGAGAACTTATTCATTCCCAACATGTGTTCGCGAAACTTAAGGCTCCTGACTAGTCGCGGCGGCCATGTTGGAATCGTGATGTCAGAAGAGGAATAACACGTTAATTTATGTTGCGTGCCATTTTTAAATAAAGGCAATTTGGATGAAACAAAATGATCACTTTAAAACACTTATAAAAATCGAAAATGAAAACTGTCCTTTCCTTTCTTGACAGTCAGTAAATGGTCATAAAAGGCATGTAAAGTGAGCCTATATCGGGCAGAAACACACGATCCGACAGTTATTGATTGAATAAAATATACGCTTTTACATATAAAATTCCAAGATAACTTTAGTTTTCATCGATATCTACGACTTTGATAAGTCGATGACACAATTCATATTTAATAAATTAAGCAAATAATAACGAAATATTAATACGCAACATAAATTTCGTCATCAAAACATTACTTTTCTGCACCTATCAATTCGGCCATTTATCGTGGTGCGGCGCTGTAACACACAAACAAGCACGAGTCCATGTCTATGTATTCGCCTGCGGTGCGCCGAGAGTGAACGAGACAGCGAGCTCCTTTTCACACTAGTCACTTGTTTCAAGCGACCGAAAATGCTTTCTCGGCAATCTCGGCCGATCGATGGCCTTAAGCATCAATAAGAGGCGGGGGGGCATTCTAAATAACATATAAGTTTTAATAAATTATAGTAATAATGTACCTCTCCTCTTAATCCAGAATAGTATAAATCATGTTAAAACATAACAATTTACGAGATATTTAATTGTTTAAGATTTTTCATGCGCTTTATATAATATATTTCCCCTTCATAAACTCGAGTAGCAAGAATAGTTTAATAGAAGTAGAATTTTATCTGAAAAAAATATAAACCAGCATTTATTTCCACGAAAGTCTCGAAAGGCCATCAGAAAAGAAATGCGTATGTTCGAGACTCGAAACTTGTGAAGAAAATATGCGAAAAAAATCGAATAGTTACAAAAAGTACATTTTTCGCTTGTAAAACGAAATGTTGATTAATTGAAAAAAATCGGTATAAAAAAATGTAGGTTTCGAAATAACTACAAAATGAAACGTGAACATTAAAATCGATCTATTAGTTCAGTAGAAACAAAAATAAAAAACACCTTTTGATGAAAAAGCCCTTTTTCTCATTCGCTCTCTGTTCATTAAGATTTAAACGCAAAACTTTGAAATTCTCGTAAAATGTAGCTCTCGTAATGATGAACAAATCTAGCCCTAAACAAGCCTGAAATGTTCATTAGTTTTTGGCAAAAAGCCATTTGTTCACTAAAAATCTGTCTGCAGAAAACTTAATTTCTTTATCTTTCAGCAGTCGCACTGCAATTTACAGGGGAGGTGATATTTCTTCTTCAAGAATTGCACTATCACGTACACTTAATAATAAAACGATTTTTTGCAGTTAAACTATTATAAAACGCTTTTAAAAAGTAGATATCTTTTTTTGTATAAAAAATGGAAATAATTTGGTTAATATGCATCATATTAAAGAGCCGTGTGAAGCATTCGAAATCTAATCATTTTTCTAGGAATTAAAAAAAAAGATTACCCTCTGATTATTAGGAGCAGAGATAACAATTTTTTTTTCAAAAAATCACTGTGACTCTAGTTTTTAAGAGTTCCATTTGGCATTAATTTGCCAAGAAAGAATTGAATTTGCTGTTGAAAAATTTTCGAATTTTTTGCTGCCGAAAAAGTTTGTTTAAAACCATTGAAGAACGCGAGCGAGGCAGTACGCCAGGCGAAGTGAGGGAAGCCGGCACGCAGTCGAATGGGGAAAATCGGTCCGCTCGATGATTGGCGTATATTTGATTTCGTGCGTTAAAATTTGCTAAATTTACATTTTCTCAGCAATAAATTGATGTGGAAACTTGATTTTTTAAAATCTGGAGTAATTCGACGAGATACAAACACATATTATATGTAGCTTAACATAAACCTAATGTTTCGCAAAATTTGGCAAATTATTTATTATTTGTTTACATATGTTATATTTGCATCAGCAATTAAATTCATAAAAAATTTTGTACTGATAATTCCGTACATTTAATTGTCCAATTGGACACTTTCTATAGCGAAATAAAGAAACATAGTTAATATGACTTAAATTTATTAATCAATCATGCGTTCCATAAACGTGATATTTTAATAACAAACTTAAAAAAATAAAAATTCAACAAAGAAAAAATTTTCTAAACTGAAAATTTTACAATTTGAGACACATTTTACTTTTTTAAACAGCAAATCAATTCTTCCTTGATAAATTGGTGCCAGACGGAACTCTAAATCTTAAAAATTACAGCTACAGTGATTTTTTGAAAAGAATCGGTTCCTAATAATCGGAAGATAACCTTTTTTTTTAAATTTGTAGAAAAATGTCAGGTTTCGAATGCTTCACATGGCTATTTGATATGATGCATATTAACGAAATTATTTCCATTTTTTTATACGGAAAAAAGATACCCACTTTTAAAAGTCATTTTATAATAGGTTAATTGCAATCGTTTTGTTATTAAGTGCAACTCTTGAAAAAGAAAAATCACTCTTATAAATTGCTGTGCGACTGCTTAAAGATGAAGGAATTAAGTTTTCCGCAGACAGGTTTTTAATGAACAAATGACTTTTTGCAAAAACTAATGAACATTTCAGGCTTGTTCAGGGCTAGATTTGTTCGTCATTACGAGGGCTACATTTTATGAGAATTTCAAAGCTTTGCGTTTAAATCTTAATGAACAGAGGGCGAGGTTTTTTTTCGGTATTTTTTATTTTTTTTTCTACTGAACTAATAGATCGATTTTAATGTTCCACGTTTCATTTTGTAGATATTTCGAATATCTACATTTTTATGCCGAATTTTTTTTCGTACAATCAATATCTTTCGTTTTATAAGCGAAAAACGTGCTTCTTGCAATTATTCGATTTTTTTTCGCTTATTTTCTTCACAAGTCTCAAGTCTCAAACACACGCATTTCTTTTCTGAGGCTTTCGAGACTTCCGTGAAGAGAAATGTTGGTTTATAATTTTTTTCCAGTAAAATTCTACTTCTACTGAATTATTCTTGCTACTCGAGTTTATGAAGGAGAGATATACTATATAACGCATATGAAAAATTATAAACAATTAAATATTTCGTAAATTGTTGCGTTTTAACATGATTTACATTCTGTCAAAAAAGTACCGGGAATTGATCATTTAAAAAGCCCGCTTAAAGGAATTGTCAAAATTCTTTTTGTCGCTAAGTTGGCATAACTGTCCTCTATACTGACGCGGAGTTGGAGTGCCATCTGTCATTTAATGTGATTATAGTGCTCGATTTTATCAGTTCATCTCAAGTGTGTTTTGCGATTTTTACAATGAATGAAAAAATCGAACAAAGAATTGGTCTCAAATTTTGTATTGCAAATGGAATTTCGTGTGCCGAATCGCTAAAGATATTACAGAAGGCTTACGGTGAATCGACTTTATCAAAAACACGTGCATATGAATGGTACAGTGCATTGAAAAGCGGTCGAGATGTGGTGAAAAACCACGTCAAAGTCGATCAAAAGTCAAAGTGATGTTAACTGTTTTCTTTGATTGTCGTGGTGTTGTGCACTCGGAATTTTTGCCAGAAGGTCAGACGGTAAATAAAGAATATTATCTGGGCGTTATGCGGCGTTTGAGAGAGCAAATTCGTCGAAAAAGGCCAGATTTGTGGAAAACAAACTCATGGATTTTGCACCATGATAACGCACCATCTCACAAGACTATCATTGTGAACGAATTTCTGACCAAAAACTCAACAAATATCATCGAACAACCACCGTATTCACCAGATATGGCTCCGGCTGACTTTTTTCTCTTTCCAAAACTCAAATTACCACTTCGAGACACTCGTTTTCAGTCGATAGAAGACATAAAAGAGAATTCGCGGCGAGAACTGAAGTCGATTCCGGAAAATGCGTTTAAAAAATGTTTTGATGATTGAATTATTCGTTGGCATAAATGTATTATTTCGAAAGGAGCCTACTTTGAAGGCGATACAATAAATTTGAATGAATAATAACTATTTTGTGTTTTATTGACCAATTCCCGGTACTTTTTTGACAGAATATATACTATTCTAGATTAATAGGAGGGGTACACTATTACTACAATTTATTAAAACTTATATGTTATTTAAAAATGTCATCCATTGAAGCCACCGATCGGCCGAAATTGCCGAGAAATTTTCGGTCGCTTAAAACAAGTGATTAGTATGAGAAGGAGCTCGCTGTTTCGTTTACTCTCGGCGCGCCGCAGGCGAGCACACGGACATGGACTCGTGCTTAAGTGTGTGGCTACCGGTTCGCCAAACCGCCGTCTGATTCTGTCGCCACCTCTGCATCGTCAATGCAGAGTTCTTGGCTGTGTAGTCACGAGTCTTAAGTTAGTAGTAACCTGTGGTCAATATATGTTATATATGCTTTGTTGTTACATGTCATGTACCAGAAAGCCCACTTTTGCTGCAGCTCGTTCGTTCTTATGATTCCTCTTGTATATAAATATGTAATCTCTATATTTCATGTTGAAATTTTCTCTTTTTTATACAAAATGACTCAAAACCTCATGTCCTTGCAAAGACGTTCTTGACTGAATTCTGAGACGATCTTTTCTTTTTGAAAATTTCCGATGCTTACTTTTTAAGTTATTAAAAGATAAAAGTAGTGAATTACAGAAGGTAAATAGGGGCGACACACTCACCGTCCGACGAGATTGATCACGAGAGGCACATGTTCAGCTGTATAAAGACATAGGATTATTTTGTTTTACTTAACGCACGCACGCACGCACTCTCTTTCTCTCTCTCTCTCTCTCTCTCTCTCTCTCTCTCTCTCTTTCTCTTTCTCCTTCACTTACCTTCGTTGTCTTTATATTGTTATAACTTGACGGATAAACTCTATGACCGTGGAAAAGCAATACAAAGGCACTTCACGTGTAATGAATTAATATCGAGTAATAAAACAGGAGTTAATTTTTCTTTTAAATATAATATATATCTAAGGAATTGTAACACTTTCACTGATTTATTCCCGCTCTTTACTATTATTGTTACCAAAGTATACCATAAGAATGATTTATAAAGAACAATTTACGAACGATTCTGTCGATTTATTATTATTAATTCGGTTAATTATTCAATTCAAAGTTACTTGGAATAAGAAACGCGTTACATACACAACCTGATGTGACTCGACGCAAAGATTGAGCTCGACGACACAATCAAGCAAATTAAGGCTGTACACATAACCTGTTTGATTGTTATCGAGTTCAGTTCAGCTCAATCTTTGCGTCGGATCATGTCGGATTGTGTAAATTGTTCTTTATAAATCATTCATTCTTATGGTATCGACTTTGATAGCAATAGTGGTCAAGAGCGGGAATAAATCAGTGAAAGTGTTACAATTCTTCAGAAATTATATTTAAAAGAAAAACAAACTCCTGTTTTATTATTTGACATTAATTCATTACATGGGAACGTGAAGTGTCTTCGTATTGCTTTTGATCATAAATGATAGGAAGAATCTGGCCAGCAAATACGAAGTACTATAAATACTTGAAAATAACACATAATATAACAGAATGTTATATTATTGTAATATTAATATAATATATATTCAATATTAAGAATCTTTATTTTAGTAACAATAATATAATACGATTATTTGACAAAGCAAAACAACAAGATAACGACCAAAAACGAGCATAAAAGTTGTGAGATTACAATAAAAATGCATGTTTGAGATACAAAATATTACTCATTTCTTATACATAAAAACATTTTGATTTATATTATCTTCTTCAGTTCACAATACAATTAACCTAATAACCTAACCGTTAACGATACAATTAATCTAATAATCTAACCGTTTATTAAAAAACCGTTAATTTAAAAAAACGGAATTAATATCATAATTGTATCATAAGCAACTAAAGTGTTGTCCCATCATCATAAGAACATTGTCATGATGTTATATGATATAACTAAATCCTCAATGCGCAAGGGCGAGAATCACGTTAAGTCAAAAGAAATCAAATAGTAAAAAATAGTCTGTGAACTAAATTTATTAAAATTATGTAACAATTGTGATGAAAAAGAATTAAATGTATCAAGTAATCAAATTACCTTATATTCATGGATTGATTAACATAAGCTGTCAGGACCCTGCTAACAATATATAGTGAAATTATATATGTATAAATTCAGAGTCATTGTTCGTAACGGAATCATGACGTAGACTGACACTAACGAGTAATAACAACGCATATATATATATATATATATATATATATATATATGTATAAAATATATACATATATATATATATATATAAAACAGTGAGCCTAAACAATATTAAATATCCATAACCAATAATATGTATCCTTTAGAATGAACATTACATAAGCCAATCATTTCAAAAGCAGTAACCAACCAATCAAATAGAGTCCTTAGAAATTTCTTTAAGGGGATGCTGGAGTGCCTGTTTAATCATTAATTATTAAAGACTCTTTTCTCTTAATTATGTTTATGGATTGAAAAATCCTCCACAATTAAAGTATCGACAACAACGCAATTCGCCAGCTACATTTGAATTCGAAAAACGAAAGAAAATTGAAGACTTACAGTTTTGTTATCGGTTTCTGTAGTCAACGCGTCACAATATGTACTGCATATAAGAGTTTCAGATCTTGCACATTCATAAAAAAAAGCTGGCGAATTGCGGAAAACCTAAACGAACAATCCTATGCTTTTAGAAATCAGGTAGGGATTTTAATATAAGAAAAAAAAATATCCGAAAATTTCATTTATATATTACGAGTGAAATTGACGTGAAGCCATGAAACCAAGCAGTATTTTAGTTCCGCGATATTCCGACAGCGGCGCTGTCATGAAAAGTGCGTCGCTGAACCATAGAAATGATCTGAATTATCGACCTACTGAGATTCATATCAATAAACGTGCCTTGGTCAAAGTTTTTTCTTTTGAGAGGAAAAATAATAATAGAATAAATATGATATTAGTTATTTCAATTTTGTTGAAATAATTTCTTCCTAAACAAGAAACGCACCATATTATTTACATATGAATACAAATGAAGATAATTATTTTAATTGCACTGTTCTATCTTTTACATACATTTTAATTAGTAAATTATTGATGCATACATATAAAATAACATACATATATATTGTGCGGGAATGCACCGCGCGGAAAGATTCGAGTGAGAGAACGGTACAAGGTTGATATGATACGCGACAGTAAAGAGAACTCCGTTTCTTTGTAATTTAACAAAAGAATTTTCTTTAATATGCTCAGTTACAAATTCAGAAAATATAATTAATTGAATATTAGATTAACAGAATATTAAATGCGGTCACCTTTTCCCAATTATATTTGGAATCGCGGTGATGGAAAATCTCGGCGATTTTCTCGGCACTTCTCGAAAAGATTCGTTTTATAACGGTTTTCACTAAGCGGTTAGCACGGCGGTTTTACGAAGCGATATAGTAGCGAGACTATGACTCTAAGAACTCTGAGAACTTTTTTGACTCTAAGGACTCTAAGAAGGAGGAGACGGCGAGATCGAAGCATTTATTGCTTTCGGCTTGAGCTTTCTTCTTGGGAAAAATCCAATAAAATTTTGCCATAATCGTAATTATTACGTGGCATTAGGTGTACAAAATTGATTGGCGCTTTGGATTCTTTTCTAACGACGTTCAACGTAACAGTCATGCGCGACAGAAAATCCGTACGTGGGATTGGTGACAGCGCGTGACGTATTCGTCGGAGCGCGGCGCTCGCGTGCGCGAATTGAATTGTTCTAGAACTTTCGAGTGTCCGTGCCTGTTTGCGTGTACCGAATTGTTTTAAAAGAACAAAGAACGCCAAATCGCTGATTTTTAACGAGGATTAAGATCACGCTCGAGATGAAATCACGAGCTCACTTTATGCGTGCGTTCAATAACAATTACTGTCGGTCGATTGAAAGAATTCTTGCTTTTCTTTCGAATTACCGATCTCAAACATATATATATATATATATAATATATATATATATATATATATATGTATGTATATATAATAGACATACATACACACGCGTGTGCGTATGTATGCGCGTGCGTGCGTGCGTGCGTGCGTGCGCGCGCGCGCGCGCGCGCGCGCGTGTGTGTGTATGTGTGTGTGTGTGTACAACACATATCTAAACTTTATTTACTGAATTATTTACACATACATATATCAAGGTTCGAAACTCGAAATGTGTTCGATTGAGCTTCGATTCTGCTCGGATGTCGAAACGACAAGCAGACGTATAAATAAAATTTTCGAATGCTCTTATTAAAGCTCATAACTCGTTTCTGCATAGTATTGTTCTTTGAGGTTTTCTGTAAATCGCCTATTTATTTTAAACGTGCAAGGTCTGAAATTATTGTATATAGCACATTTTTTATTCGAATCGGATGTCGAAATGTTGACTTAAGATGCGCCATTCCTCTTTTCGAAGTACTATTTAATTACAGAAATGGATTGAATCATTGTATAAACCAGTAATATATTATCGATTGGAAACGCTATAATAATAATATATTTTTGTATATATAGAAATATATATCAGGATTATTGTTTAGAAAACGAATCATGCTGCATCGGCGATGATGCCAAACCAGAATCGATAGAAATCACATTCTTGAATTGCAGAACGAATTATTAAAACAGAAGTACGACAGAGAAACAGAGAAAAAACAAAAAAGGATAGAAACTCCGATTGTAATCGGTGAGACTCCGCACGCCGAGCTGAGCTCGTCGAACGAAACAGCGAGTCTATCCTTCAGAGTCTCTCTTTCTCTCTTTCTCTCTCTTTCTATGGTCGTTTGTTTCTAGCGATCAAAAATGTTTTCTGGGAAATTTTGGCCGCTCAACATGTATAATTAAGAGCAGAAGGAATATTATAGATAACATATAAGTTTTAATAAATTATGCTAATCCTATATCTCTCCAATTTATGTATAACAAAAATAATTTCAAAACACGATAATTTACGAGATATTGATATTTCCATGATTTTTCATGAGCGTTATATACAACGTTCATCGAAGTGATTTGCATGACCTCGGCGTGGTTTCATGCGTATGATGCAAGATCTGAATGTTAGAGATCCCATGATCAATTCCTTTTTTCTTTTTTCATAATTTTTTTTTTAATAAGTGACATTGTTAATAAACATATATTACAGGCTAAATATATTTTTATTTAGTTATTGAAATTATATGTGTATTTCTAAAAGTTTTAAACTGACAATTGTAGCAAAAAATAATTCGACGTAGTATACATCGAATAGATAAAAAATCAATATTTTTATATGTAAAAATATATGTAAGATCTGTTTATTTTTAGAAAAAATCCGAAAAGAAATCATGTTTCTGTAATAATGTTACATTGATGTCGATCAGTACTTTCTGTGAAATGTTTTTTTATAACTATCATCCGAATGAAAATTCTGATAATCAATCAAATCGTAAAAGTGCGATGATTAATATAATTATAAGGATGATGTCAATATAATTTTATAATTAACAAATCAAAAAGCCTTTATATGTGCCTTTATATGCAATATACAAATAATTTTTTATTTATCTATTGAAGTGATTCAGTATTCTTCCTATAATTATTGGAGTAAATGTTAAATTTTGGGTCTTTTGAAGCGTCGCTTTTTTTTCCCCCGCCGCCGCCGCTCAATGCTCGACGGCTGAGCCATACCGGATCACGCGCGGATGTGTATCTCAGGAAAATTGCACTAAGAAATATGCTGCTACCTTCTAGCAAATTATCAATCTTTTACTTTCCTTAGTCTTATGTGATGTCTTCTTTATTCAATATGCCTTCTTTATTCACATATTAAATAAAGAAGACATCGCAGAATTATTGAAGTTAAGTCATTCCAGTTTAAAATTACGCATCTCATTCTGTATCGACTTTTCTTTAGCCGATTATTCTTTAGCCTTAGATTGATATTATCAGTATTCTATATTAAAAGATATTACATTTTGTGGTACATAAGCGTGGTCAGTAGCTGTTTGAAAGAAAACCGAATGTATCACAAAAATAAAAAAGTAATATTTTAAAAATATATAATATTCAATAAAATGTATTTACTTACTAATATGATGTTCAATCACTATTATTAAGAAAATAACAATTATGTAGGAAGGAAAATACTTTCATGATAATTTTCATGCTAAAATGTTGTCATGTTAATTTTCGTGTTAGAAGGTATGATAGCAGCATATTTCTTATACTGTGACGCTCCTGAGATGCACGTCCGCGATCCAGCGGTTCAGCCGTCGACTGTTGAGCGGTTGTAAAGGAAAAATAGGCAGCATTTCGAAATGTGTAATCAGTTCCGAGCACACTGAAGTACACATATAATTTCTATAATTTTATAAAAACATATTTAAAGTAATATGTTCATTAATAACGTTATTTATTTTTTAAAAAAATTATGAAAAAAAGGAAAAAGCAGGATCGAACATAGGATCCTCAACATTCTGATCTCGCACTTAACGCCCAAGACCACGCTGAGTTTTTATGGATCACCTCTATGAACGCGATACATAAAGTACGGAAAATCGTAAACTGTATCTTGTTAACTATCACTAGCAAAAATGATTTGAAATCATTTTTGCTATTATACATTAATGAGAAAGGTATATGATTAACTCTTTCACTTACAATATCATGTGAGACTCGTGGTAAAGAAATCGGGCCAAACATAAACAACACGTTCCAGGCTGTTAATTATGGCACGCGCCATCGAAACTTAAATCGTAGGGCAAAGGGTTAATATAATTTAATAAAAATTATGTATTATCTAGAATGTCTCTTTCCCCCTTATGATACACGCCAAGCGGCCGAGATCGCCGAGAAAATATTTTCGGTCGCTAGAAACAAGCGATCACAGAGAGAAAGACAGAGAAAGACTCATTGTTTTGCTAGACGAGCCCAGTTCGATGTGTCCGCACGGAGACTCACCGATTACAATCGGAGCTTCTATCCGTTTTTATTTTTTTTCTGTCTCGCTCTATCGAAACAACAGAAACTGAAAGAATTTTAAATCATAAACATGATTGCCAGTTCTCCGTTTTTTTTTTCGGTTTCTTGGACTAATATTCAATACTCCAGCAGATGTGAAAACTCCAATTTTTGTCATCTGATGGATTAAATATTAAATATTAAAATATTAAATATAAAATATTAAATATTAGTCCAAGTAACCGATGTCTGGCAAAAAAAAAACGGAGAACTGGCAACCGTATTTGTGAATTAAAATTCTTTCATTTTTTTTTTATTAAGTTAATCATATATCTTTCTCATTAACGTATAAAAGCAAAAATGATTTCAAAACGTAAACATTAATGAGATATACAACAGTTTACGATTTTCCGTGCACTATATACGCGTTCGTCGAGGTGATCTGCAAGAACTCAACGTGGTCTCGGGCGTTGGGTGCAAGATCAGAATATTGAAGATCTTATGTTCGATTCTGCTTTTTCTTTTTTCATAATTTTTATTTAATAAATAACGTTATTAATAAACATATTACTCCAAATATACTTTTTATAAAATTTCAGAAATTATATACGTATACTTCAATATGCTCGAAATTAGTTGCGCATTTCGAGCCGATTTCTGAAATGCTGCCTACTTTTCCTTCACGCTCGACGCTTGATGACCGAACCGCTGACGCGTGGATGTGTATCTCAAGAGAGTCATAGTATAAGAAACATGCTGCGACCATACCTTTCAGCAAATTGTCATGAAAACATTTTCCTTCCTACATAATATTGTATTTTCTTAATAATGGTGATTGAACATCATATTAATAACTTAATGCATTTTACTAAATGTAATGTACTTTTAAAATATTACTTTATTATTTTTATGATACATTCAGTTTCAAAGAGTTACTGATCACGTTTTTGTGTCACAGAATGTAATATAAAATTTTACTATACCGCGTCATATATCTGGTCATCTATTTATATTTTTTTTTAGTGGAATAAACTTGGAGAATACACTTAAATGATGTATCAATAATAGAACTTCAAAGATAATAGAGAGTTTTTTTACAATAACGTGGATTTAGATACGGTGAACGCCTTTTCGTACTTAGTTGCTAAGGAAAAAATAATGTGACCATGATATCGATTATGTATCTTTTTTCTTAGAGTGAAAAATAAAAATTTTTTGTATGTATACATATTTATATATATATATATATATATATGCATACATATATCGTTTTGCGTGACGCTGTATGTGTAGAAAACAACGGCGTTATACGAGTCAATCAGTATGTCCCGCGTTCACAATATCATTGCGGCGCAACAGTACTATCAATTCAGTGTAGTGTAGTAGTTCTGTGTGCGTGCGTGGGTGCGTTCGTGTGCGCGCGAGCGCGCGTATTTATATAGTGTTTTGTGTCCACAAAATAGAAAAAAATATAGCATTTTTTGTATGTATGGATGTATGTATGTATATACATATATGCATACATATGCTATACGCGTAGAAAACAACGGCGTTATACGATTCAATCAGCTGTAACCAGTAATGATCCGCATTCACAGTATCGTTGCCACGCAATAGTACTGTCAATTCAGTATAGTATAGTAGTGTTCTACATACACCCATATATATATATATATATATATATATATATATATATATATATATTTATATAGTGCTTTGTGTCCACAAAATAGAAAAAATATAGTAGCAGAATATTTTCTGTCTTTGATAAGAGAAGGTTATGGATGCTTTCTAACAATCGACTCACTCAGTACAATACAGTATCTCATCCTTGTATTGGCGAACAAGTAATGATGCATCGTGTCACACTGTGTCTCTTGTTGGAAGGCACTCTATAAGGTCAAAATTGGTTATTGTGATGTATGTTTCTTGTTGGAAGGCACCCTATAAAGCCAGAAAGGTTAGCATATTTATGTCATTCGTGAAAATATCACTTTTATTTATCATACAAGTGATATGGTTAAATGTTATAACAATAAATTTCGCTTTGCCTAATTATGATCTAATGTCAGAGGCGTTCATCGTGGACTGACTATTTTTAATTTACTGGCAGAGGCATTCAATTATTAAATTTGGTGAAATACAATTAAACAGAACCAATTTGTAGAATTTTGCATCTGCAATTAAAGAAATGTGATGCATTGTCATGATGGAATCAAAAGCTGATTGCTTCACATGACTGAAACAAAGAAACTAATGAAGAAAAAAAACTGAATATCAGTAAACAGCTTCTTTGAAACCTTACAACTTTTGTCTGAAACGTTTTTTCTAAAAATGTTATGTAATAGCCTTATAGCATAAGAATGGCCGTAATTCAATCGTGGAACGTGAATCATAGTCATAGGTTAACGCATTATATTTTGGCGTACTATGCATGTCGATACAAGTATTAGGTGTTGGAATTAATTCGTAGCGTTTTTAATGAAAGAATGTTATTTATTTCACATGAGCATTAAAAAATACATTAATGAAAGTACTTCCCATCACTTGTAAAACGCTACGAATTAATTCCAACACCTAATACAATTCACATTCCTTTACGATTATAGTTATAATTAACTTTACGTTCAGCTCCTAAATCCGGGGTCTTTTTGGACACCCTATATGTTATACATATATATAACATACATTACACAGTCAATAGTCACATGCATAATTTTCTTACGATGCTATACGTTTATGAAATGTATATAAATATATCATATTCAAAGTGTTTTAGCAAATGTATATACAATACTTATAGGTCAATGTGTACGTTGACTAACAGCAAGTTACAATAAGTATATTTTTACTAAATACACTCTGACTGTGACTTTGATATATCTTCGGATGCAACCATGTACTTGAAATACATGTATACACGTGTAATGTAATAGCACTTTTTCCTTTATTCTCAATGCCATTTTAACTTAGGATGTAACATGTATTGTCAGTACGTAAATACATTGCACATACATATGTAGCTATTCCATCTCTTTTTATTATGTTTAATGGGCCTTTTACAATAATAAACCATAAATTAGATAGTCATAAATTAGAAGTCAGATGCTAAAAATTGACGACTGTGATTAGTCAATTTTTAGTTTCTGACTTCTGATTTACTAATGGCTACTAATGGCTGACTAATGGCTTATTGTAGAAGGCCCATAAAAGAGAGATAGAAGTTACTTATACTTAGCTTTTCATGCAGATATAATATAGACACATTAGTGAATATTAGAATTATATTTTATGTGCATTATGATGTACACACATTACAAAACATAAAATATATTTCTAATTCATATTCACATCATGTGTGCTACTTCATCTCATTTTGTTACGTGTAACAAAAAGATGTACTGATGTCCTCTTTTTTCTACGTTTAATAAAAAGAGATATGTTTTTTATGGTCAAATATACAGATATTAGTGATATATGCTTTTATATTTTCAATATCAGAATATACATATAATTAATATAAATCAAAGCTAACGAAAGTCAAACGCAGATGATCAGACGTAACATCTTAAAAAAAATAATCAAATTACGAATATTATCCTCTGATAAATCCTCATTTTATGTATACATATATATGCATTATATATATATATATATATATATATATACATACAATATATGTATGTATATATATATATATATATATATATATATATATACAATTTTAATATTATAGGGTATGCATAAATAGCTTAGCATTGGTAACTTCTATCTGCAACGTATTGTTACGTCCAAACCCTTGAAAATTTGGTCAAGGAGACAATGAGGGAGAATGGAGAAGGTATGGAAGGACGGTCAGACTCAATCTCACTGGTATACGCGCGGAGGCGACACATCTGTGAGTCGTACGCACCTTTTAAATCCCGGAATGTGGGTCAACGTCCGAAGGGACCCTATGACACCTGTTCCGCTGGACAGCGAACATCGGTCCTACTTTTTCGGTCAAGGAACTTAATCCCTTTGACTGGACCTCGTGCGATCTTAGGTATTCGAGGGAAGTGAATGCGAGAGGTGATGTTAATAAAAGACAGAGGAATACCTTAAGTTATATTTATTAATAAAATAATAAACAAAGGGTTTTGTACATTATAACTTCTCTTTACATAAAAAATATATACTATCTATAACTTTTATGGATGAATGCGCGCGCGCGCGCGCGCGTGTGTGTGTGTGTGTGTACAATGAATGTGTTTTTCCATGGGAAAAATCCATGCGGGGATGGACTGTAAATAATTATGACTTACTTAGTAACTGTCCCCAAGATATCAGGTAGGTTCTAGGCGAGTGACCAAAGAGATCCGTCGTCAGTGAAGAGCTTCTGAAGAACAGTGGCCGTGGGGTATGGCTAACTTCAGTTGCGATTTGATTACAAGTTCACACTCGGACGGAATCGCGAACTGGCGTGATTAGCGCGGGTTATAATGATTTTCGGACTGTGCGAGACAATAAGTAACTAAGCGCGAACTCCACTGACATGGACTGAATGGTTTAAAATTTTGTACTAACGTGAACCGGGTGCTTCAAAATTTGGTACTGACGTGAACTGGATGCTTCAAAATTTGGTACTGACGTGAACCAGGTGCTTCAAGATTTCGTACTGACGTGAACCGGGTGCTTCAAAATTTGGTACTGACGTGAACCGGGTGCTTCAAAATTTGGTACTGACGCTCTGTGCTTCCGCGGGACCTCTATTTATACCCCTAAAAAAGGGTGTTGAGCCCTTTGTCTAGGATGCTAAAGTTAGTTGTAATGTCACGCGAGATTTACGATTTTTATAATGTTTTATCGTGGTTGATCTAAAGTACATAGAGTAGTTTTGAGAAGAAGAGAAAGTGATTTATGGTTTTCCTTAAAGAGCCAAGATTGCTCCGAGACGGATGACGAATTCTGTTATTCTCGCGGAAAATATGGCTAGATAAGCAGATGATTACCATGCTATCATTGTCAGTTGCGAGTCTGGTTTCAGATAACGCTCCTGTTGGAAGTTATTCTATGCGTTTACATTTTTTTAAGTGCGACATGGCACCTGTTTTCTAAGATAAAATTGTTGTGAGTCAGTCTCGAATGATAAAGCCTAGATTTTTACTATTGCGTGATTTCGGTACATTTATAATGTCTTTGCAATCTTGTCTCTTTTCGGGCCTACATTAAGGTTATTATTCTTTCTAGGTTGATTAACATTTACGAGTTTTCGCGGCGCCTGTTTTTCCGGTCCTTTTTTTAATTCTGTCAGTCCGTTATCAGAAGGCGTCGCTCGGGTCTCGTAGACGTCAACCATAATCGCGGCGAAGAAAAAAATCGTGGCGTCTGTAGGACGTAACAGTATATTCACACATTATAGTATATATACATGCAATATTGTATAATATTGCCTATATGTGTATTATATTTAAGTACATACACCACTAATATTTTAACATGATTAACTTCTATATCTTTTTATTAAACGTAGCAAAAAATGGTATAGCTACGTATATTATATGTGTAATATATCTATGTATAGCTAATACACATCCTGACCTAAAATGACATTGTATGACAGAAAAAATGCTATTAGAGCCATGTGTCAATGTACACTGTCAATACTGAAAATCTACAGTTACGTATTTTCAGTACTCGAAGTTTTTCAATATCGAAGTTTTTCAATACGACACAGTCGTAGTATTACTTTTTCCTTTGATCAATATCATTTTAGGATTTAGTCAAGATGTAACATATATTATTGTCAATATATGGACACGTGTTTCATATATGTATGTGTATGTGTGTATATATATATATATATATATATATACACACATATATGGATATTCATGAAAAAGAATTACATTATGTATATGCAATATCGTATTCATTTATTGATACTATATTATTATTACCTAAAATGTCATTGGATCTAAGAAAAAAGTGCTACTACGGCTTCATATCGATATAACTATTAAATTTAAAAATCTGTACTTTATGTACATTATAGATTTTTAACTGGTGGTATATATTGGAACACGACCTACACTGCATGTGTACATAATACAACTATATTTCTAAGGCCCGATTCTACAAATATAAGATTAACTTCAATTACGATTTATTTTTTTCTCAATTTTAAAATTGGAAAATTTTCCAGAATAAATTTTACATTTGTGAACCTTAATACACTTCTCTGCTAAGATGGTAACGTAGAAAACGGAATAAAAATATCGATAATTAATCGATCGAATTTCTTGCATGATCATATTAATTCAGAGAGCGTAAGCATCTTATACATTGAAAATAAAAACCTATAAAAACTTAATATCGACCTTGATTAACTTCAGCCTTCGCTCCAACATCCCCTTAAGAATATTAAAATAGGAACCATACAGCAATTTCCTATCTTTTTTTTACAATTGATACCGTTTTTTTGTTCTTTATATATAATAGATCAGAGTTCGGCAAAATATGCACTTCTCGGCCGATTTTCGACTTAGTTACGCCTTCCGCTATTCCCCTCACCTCTCACCCCACGCGCAGTCCAAATGCCTCTGGACGTTTAAGAGCGTATAATGCTCGCAGATATGAAGTCCACTCGCTTTGGGCGCTCACGCTGTAAACTTCATTCTATCTTTTTTTTTTTCGTTCATTAAGATAGAATGAAGCAATGCATAAGCTCTCAATCTTATGCAATTATACGCTCTTAAACGTTGAGTGGCATTTGGACTAAGCGCGGGGCGAGAGATGAAAGTAATAGCAGAAGGCGGAGCCAAGTCGAAAATCGGCCGAGAAGTGCAAATTTTTCCGAGCCCTAATATAGATCATCTCTTCTAATCAATCTCTCGTTATAATTATGTTCAATGTCTAATATTTTAGTTTCCCAATTAAACATGTGATTGTATTCCAACGTGTGACTAGTGTAACAGAATGTCTAGATGGATCCAATTTTATATTATTACAATGTTCTTTGATTCCCGTTCGCAATTTTCTCTTCGTTTGGCTCACGTAAGAAGCATCGCAGTTTTTACAATCAATTCTATATATTACATGGTCTGTAAAGGCTGGATCCTTTTGTCTTTTTGAACTTTAACATACTTATTAAGTTTGTTAATCGTGCGATGACTAACTAATATCACTGATTTATTAAATATTGATGTTGCCTTTTCAGTAATACGCTTAATATATGGAATTATCATTAATTCTTTCTTAACAAGATTATCTGTTCTTTCCTTTTCTTCCTTTCGACTCCTCTCTATTGAAAAAAGTTGATTTATTTTATCGCATACATTTTTAATCTTTTATTTATATTATTAAAAATAAACTCTAGAGGATATCCGTTGTCTAACAATAGTCTTGTACATAATTCAAAATTTTTATTATAGAAAATCTTTATTTTAGTCCGCATATGTGAGAAACACAATCAATGCTAGAAATTTTAAATGCTTATTACTGTCGAAGTTGGATCTTCATTGCTTTAAATAATTCAATCTTGAATTACTAATATACACTATATATGTACTTGCATATATACCATATTGTAGTCTTTTCAAACTGTGTGTCGAATTGTTTTTTCAGACTTATAAACGCGGATTTATAAGCCCGATTTAAAATTTCTAGTATTGATAATATATATATTGTTATATAGCTACGAAATAATTGTTATGCAGGGTGGGCCAAAAGTCTGGATACCCAAATATTTCATAAATGCATTTTAGAAAAAAATGTTTCTTACAAAAGTTGTAAGGCTTAAAAAGATGCATTCAACAATAGTAGTTATTTGACCTAGGATGGCATTGTCAAGGTCATGAATTTTTTAAATGGAATCTCCTCTTTTTTTTATATAACAGAGATTACGTCGAAGATAGATAACCTTATATTATATATTATGTAACATTTATAAAATCTATGTATTATTGTTATATTCATATTATATAACAGTTGCGCTCGGTATTTATTTGTAATTAGGGAATAACAGATTTAATACTTATATCTGAAAACATGCATTCTACACAAAGTACATAGTTTCTGATGAATTGAAATTTCTTATTCTATGTTTCTATTGCCTGTATTTTTCAGGTAAGCAGTGATCAGTCTGATGATCAATGACGTCTCCGGATAGCAAATGTTTTGTAGCAGCGTTTAGTTTTGTTTAACAATTAATTCATGAATCTTATATGCAGAGAATGCAGAGAATAATAGGCATTCTACAATAAGTCATTACCTAAGCCTTAAGTTAAGCTATAAGAAAATTGGTCAATTTCTTACAGCTTAAGACTTAAAACTTAGGTAATAGCCATGGTGGAAGGAATAACATGGTATGTGCAGTGTCTGCAGTTGAACAGTTTCTCTTTCTAAATCTCTGCCATTTATAGACTGTTCATAAGGAGGAAGACTATCAACTATGAAATGTTAAACATGGAGTGGTATTCATATAGTCCGTTTTTATTTGAAAATTGTCTTAAATAATATCTTAAGATGCTAATAATATCTTAATACAGTCCTCGGATTGACTTACGACATCTTAAGACTGTGCTTAAGACAGTTTGACAAACTTTATGTTTCTCTTTCTAGAAAGAAAACCTAAGACACATTATAAAATGTATCAAACAAGGAAGGATTCAATACTAATGAAACATGTAAGTCAATCCGAAGACTGTATTAAGATATTATTTAAAACAGTTTTAAAATAAGAACGGACTGTGAATATCGTCCCAATGTTTTGCGTTTCATAGTTGGTAGCTCTTGTTCCCTATTGACAACGCGCAGCAAAAGTAGGCGTAGTTTGGCCGAATTGCACATATTATGCAATTCTTCCATGGTAATAGCTTATTACAGAAAAAAAAGTCTATGAGGGTTATTATACATGAAACGACATAAGCTGCACAAGCATAGCTTAACCCTGGTGAAAATTTTTTTCAGAATTTTTCATATAATTTTTTAGAATTTCTATATAATTTTTCAGAATTGCTCTATAATTTTATAACTATCTCATTTTTTTATACGAATTGGAACATTTCTCAGAAAATCTACAGTCTGTTCAATAAGAACGTGATGCATTATTCTACAAAGAGCGACCGTAGCGATATCTTCCTGAACTCGTTTGAACCTTTATTTCGTGCTCTTTTGCGCAATATATACCCTATCAGCACATTGTGTAGTTTACGTCAGCGAATTTATTATTTTTACAATGAGTGCCAAATTCTTGAAGCGGTACGAGGCAGTGTTTTTAGTGAACCATGCGAAAGGACCGGGACTGACATATAAAGCGGCTGCAAAATATATACGGAAATCGGAGGCATTCGTCAAGAAGTGGGTGCAGCGATATTTGGAGGTTGGGAATGTAGACGATCTGCCGGAGAGCGGATTATCCCGCGCAACAACAACGAAAGAGAATAAAGCAATCCTGCGTCTCTTTCAAGATAAACCAGGCATTTCGCTGCGCTGTGCTCAAATAAAACTTCGTAAGAAAGGAATTGCCATATCTCTAAATACGATTCGAAAACGCCTGCGTGAAAAAAATGTGTATTTTCGATCAACTTTGAAGAAGCCTTTATTATCGGAAAAGCACGTGGAAAGACGATTGGCGTGGGCAAAGGAAAATTTGGATCGAGATTAGGATAATGTTATCTTCACGGATGAGTCTTCTTTCTGGGAATGGTCTTCCTTGTCGAAAGCGTGGTCAACGAAGAGTAATAGGATTCTTCAGCGGACAGTAAAACACCCTGTAAAAGTGCATGTTTGGGGATGCTTCTGTAAACACAGTTTTGGTTGCCTCTTTTTGTTTACAAGCAATTTAAATGCCGAAAAAATGTGCATCTACCAGAAATATTTGCTAAAATCTGCTGAAAAGTTGTATTCTGATAGAAGAAATTGGATGTTGCAAGAAGACAATGATCCTAAACATCGCAGCAAACTGTGCAGAGCGTGGAAAGATGAAAATAACGTCACGACGATGGAATGGCCGGCAATGTCCCCAGATGCTAATCCCATTGAAAATGTGTGGTCGTACATGAAGATGAAACTCAAAGGAAAGCCAGTGTACACGGTGGAGCAGCTGTCATTTCAAATTAAGAAGATATGGCGATCTTTGCCAAAGAAATATGCAGAAAACCTCGTCGAAAGTATGAAAAAAGGTGTCATGCAATAATCAGTAATGGAGGTGATTGGACAAAATACTAGGTAATTGCGCAATAGCTAATAATGTGTACTTCAAAAAAAAAATAAAAAACTGTCTAAATGTTTATAGTTTTTTGATTATGGCAGACACTTTCTTATTGAACAGACTGTATATCTTTTCTCATATATTATATATTAATTTTTTATATATTATATATTAATTATTTTTCATATGTATTAATTATGAAATATCGTAAGATTTTTAAGATTTTTTTGTAAGTATAATTTCTGATGAAATGTTATAAAATCTAAAAAATTTTAAAAATACTTTTTAAAAATTATGGGATGAGAAATTTCAGAATATTTCAGAATTCACTTGTATGAGAAGTTCTGAGAGAAGATGTAAACTTTCCGAATATTTCTGAGTATTTCTGAAAAATTCCAATTTGTATAAAAATTAGGAGAAAAAATTTTCAGGGAAGGTCGTTAGATCATCCAGCATAAAGATATCATTGATTTAGAGGAGAATGGGCATGAAGGAGACAAGTTTTGAAAGAACTATTTTGTATTTCAACTAACTGAATGTTTCCATAAATTTAAAAATATTTTCATTTGATATCAGTGCTAAAACAAAAAATACACTTCTTGAATTATTTCCAAGTGTTTTTCATTTATTTGCGATTAGTTTTTGGAAAAAGTATTTTTTTTATCGAATGCTATTATACATTAACGTAACTAAGAACGTATTGTTACACATCTTTTCGTTTATTTTAATTTATCAGATTCTGTGATTAGTTTTTTTACACATAATTTTATGAAAGAGCCGGTATTGAGAGCTATGAAAGAGCCAGTTCTTTCATTGCATACCCAGAAATGTGATTCTGTCAGCGCACAGTGTAAAATTGTCTTCAAATGTACATCTCCTTCTCTGAGGAACATTCCTGTGAATATTTATTGTAGGTAAATAGATTTTTAAATATTTCTGTATTATAAGACGGCATTTCCTACAGTTCGTAAGTTCGCAGATTATGCTACTAAATTAGGTCATAGTGAAGCATTACCAGTTTCACTCTTTTCAGATCTAATTCAACAAAATGTCATCAAACAATATCAAAGATAAATAAAAAAAAAAGAAACTGTTACTGTTATCCAGAAAGCTATTAAAGAAGTTATTAATTATGGTCACAGCATCAAGAGCACTCGCTCATAACATCTCAAGAGTATACTTGGCTAAAATTGTAAAGAGAGCAAAAGAATCAGATAATTCATATGTTCACTGTTCTAATATAGGCAATAGACGCATATTACAACAGGAAAATGATTTAGCAGATTATCTCAAGATATCGTCAAAAATATGTCATGATCTATCATACAAATAAACAAGAAATTTAGCATTTCAATATGCTGAAACACTTTCCATTCCAGACAAATGAAAGGCAAATAAAGAAGTAAGTATTGACTGGTTACGGGGTTTTATGAAGCGCCACAAAAGTCTGACAATTCGCAAACCTGAAGCCACTTTTCTTTCAAGGGTCACTAGTTTTAACAAAACAAATGTTAGCATGTTTTTTAAGAAATTAACTGCACTTATGATACCACCAAATATAAATTTCCATCACATTTGATTTTTAACTTTAATAAGACCGATTGCAGTACTGTCACAATTCCTTCAAGAGTAATAGCTCAGCATGGAACAAAGTAAGTGAGGCAGGTTACTTCTGCTGAACGAGGGAACTTAGTGACGGTACTTTTCATGATCAATTCTGGATCCTCTGCCATCTGTTTTTGTGTTTCCAAGAGTTCGTTACAAGGATATTATGTTAGTTAATGGCCCAGTAGGTGTTCTTGGCTTAGCTAATAGTAGCAGTTAAATGAATGAAGAATGTTTCATGTCAGCACTTCAGCATTTTGTGAAACATGTTAATCCAACAAAAGAAAATCCTGCATTGATCCTTATGGATAATTATTGTAAATTTTTTAGCTATAGAATTCGCTAAAAAAATCATATAATTATTTTAATTTTTCCACCACATTGCAACCATTGGTTACAACTACTTGATGTGGCTGTGTTCGCGCCATTTAAATCAAGATATAAAATAGTAATGAATGAATGGATGTTATCAAATTCTCGTGTTACAGTGACTATTTATCATGTAGGTCAATTTGTTAGAGAAATATTTTTGACGTCTTTCACGCCTCACAATTTGACACAAGCTAAAATCGACATACACAGTGCGACAAATATGTTCCCGGACAGGGCCTGAAAATCATGATTGAAACAACAATATGCATATTTTTTGGTTTTATTATTCAAAATATTTTCATCTGGCTTCAATACACTTGTTACACCGATTCAATAGTGATTCAAATGCATGTTCTAGCTCAGTTTGCGGAATTGCCTGTGTAGAAGCTGATTGGATGGTCGGAATGTCATCAAAAAAGCGTCCTTTCAATTTCAATTTCAATTTTGGGAATAATGAGAAGTCGCAGGGGGCCAAATCAGGTGAATACGGTGGATAATTTAACACAGAGACACGATTTCGAGCCAAACATTGACGGACAATCAATGAAGTGTGACTCGGTGCATTATCATGCAACAAAGACCAATCTTCTGGATCACGATATTCGGGGCGAATACGATGAATTCTGCCCATCAATCGCTTTAAAACTTCGAGATAATGTGCACCAGTAATTGTTTGGCCAGTTGGAACAAACTCTTTGTGGATAATATCTTTGCTATCAAAGAATGTGATGAGCATTGTCTTGATTTTTGATGGAACTTTTCGTACTTTTTTTGCTTGTGGTGAATTTTTTGATTTCCATTCCGCTTTGACGCTTAGTTTCTGGATCATATTGAAAGCACCATGTTTCATCACCCATAACAATTGATTTTAGGAAGTTTGGATTATTTTCTGCGGCTGCAATGATGTCTCTGGAATAATTGATTCTCGCTGATTTTTGATCGCTTCTTAATGTGTGTGGAACAAACTTCGCACAAACCTTCGTTTTACCCAAATCTTCATGTAATATGGTTCGAATCGTTTCTCTACTGATATTTAAAGCCTCCTCCATCATTTTTAGTGATGCATTGCGATCGTTTGCAACAAAATCACGTACTTTTTAGATCATTTCGGGTGTTCGAACTAAAATTGGCAGTCTTGATTTTTTGTCATCTTCAAGGGTCTCTCTGCCTTCCAAAAAACGCTTATGCCACTCAAAAACAGCTGTACGACTTAGATATTGACCTGCCGTAAACTTGTTGCATTGATCGAAATGTTTCTGATGCACTTTTACCAAGTTTTGAGTTAAATTTAATCACTGCTCTTTGTTCCATATTAAAATTTCTACCTCGACCAAAATCTTGTTTAACATGAACTGTCATATCTTTATTATATGTCAACCAAAATGAATGAAACTTTGACAGATGATAGCAAAATGTTCAACCTTTAAAATGCATGTTTGAACGCACAGATGTCGCCACTGGTTGCTGAGATGTGGTTCGTGTCCGGGAACATATTTGTCGCACTGTGTGTATATATATATATATATATATATATATTTCAAGTGATTGTAAATGTAACAACTTGCCCTACAATGGGATAAGTTGTTACAATTTACCTTCTGAAAGAAAATCTCAATTTTCAATTTAAAGACATTGATCAAATTAGAAAAAATGGACTAATTAAAGATGTACTTGAAACAATGCATAAGTATTCATTAATTTAAATGTATACTAGGTGGGGGTGAAAAGTAACCTCCTTGGGAATGAAAAAAATTTTTTTCTTATGCAGAATCTCGCCCAAAATATGGCGTGTTCGCTCAGTACTAATCTTTGTAGCATCTGCTAGCTCGCGCACCTTCACTTTCCGGTCAGCCAACACCATTTCATGTATTTTTTTGACATTTTCCTCGGTAACCGCATCGGAAGGCCTGCCGCTGCGGACTTCATCGGTAGTGGAGTTGCGGCCACCACGAAACTCTCGAAACCAATATTTGACGGTGTAATCTGACGGAGTATTAGCCACATAATATTTATCCAACTTTTCTTTTGTTTCCTTCGCCGTTTTGCCTCTCAAAAAATAATGTTTTATGAGAGAACGAAAATCGTTTTCGCAAACACGTCAACAACAATCAGCTCTCAAAATAAAACTAAGGGCAGTATCGCACTGCCACTTGGCATGTCTGCCTAAATATGAACGGACTACAAGGCACCATAAACTTTTTTGCAGTAGTGGCGCATTCTGGCGGTCAAGGAGGTTACTTTTCACCCCATCTAGTAATATATATTAGTACGGAAAAAATTACTAATCAAAAATTGTAACAATTTGCTTCGGTCTCCCTCATATGACTAGAAAATTATCTAAATATAACTGAAAATTTTCACGAAAACAGCTAATGAAAGGGCAGTTAGAAAAGCGCTGATCTTTTAAAGAGACGTATATTATAATTAGAACGCGTAGCTGAAAATGCAGAGTATACTAAAAGACCGCTAGCAGATTTAGAGCAGATTAAGAACAGATTAAATTTGTTGACAAAGCTTGCTGACAGATTGTGCCAGCATATTAGTCGACAGAATCGAACAGAGTTTGCTAGAATCAGGTTCTGCTCTTAATCTGTTCTAAATCTGCTGTCATGTTATGTAGGACTTTATTCGGTTTCTGCTATCAATCTGCTGGCAAAGCATATCCAGCAGGTTTTCTCAAATTTCTGACAGTAATTTACTGATAATATCAGATAATACAAACTCTGGGTATTAAATAATGAACTTAATAACTCTCTGATGAAACTTTGGACGCTTTCAAAACAATGATTTTGACGTAAGAGACAAAGAACGTTCAGGACAGCCGAAAAAAATTTGAAGATGTTGAGTTGCATGAAATGCTCGAACGCTTTTAGAGTTGTCGAAAGCGTTAACTGTTACTCCAAAGGCTGTAAAGGCTCTCAAAACTTATTCTTGGCTTGCATGCCAAGGGAAAGATTCATAAGAAAAGGATATGTCTACCATAAGTCTAACATAAGTTATTAGAAAATGCCATTTTGAATCATTTGTCTATCGTGACTTCTTTTCTTGTCAGGCAAAGAAAAAAGAGTTTTTTATGGCGTATCGTGAAAAATGCATTTATTTTGATAATCCCAAGCGGAAAAAATCATGGGTGGATCTCGACTAACTATCTGCTTCAACGCCGAAGAGAAATATCCATGGCATAAGACTTTGCTTTGCATTTTGGTGGGATCAGGAGGGTATGCTGTATTACGAGCTCTTGCGTCCAAATGAAACCGTTACAGCTGATCGCTACAAACAATTATGCTGATAGAGTTGATTCAAAAAAGATCATCCGTAGCTAACAATCGACGCAGTCATTTTGTTGCATAACACTCGATCGCATATTGCGAAAAGCGTGAAATAGACACTTTTATAACTTGAATGGGAAATGCTCCCGCATCCAACTCTCCAGACTTGACACCGTCGGATTACCATTTCTTTCGATCGATGCAACACGCACTTACGGACACACACTTCTCCAGTTACGAAGAAGTCCAAAAATAGATGAATAGATTACCTTGATACCGCGTTCTATTGTCGTGGGATTGTCCTGTTGTCGGGGAGATGAGAAAAAGTAATAGAAAATGGAGGAGATTATTTTGATTAAGGTATTCATTTATTTTCCCTTCGAAACAAATCAATTTTGGAGACGAAAAAACGGCAGAAATTATTAGGTGTTGGAATTAATTCGTAGCGTTTTACAAGTGATGGGAAGTATTTTCATTAATGTATTTTTTAATGCTCATGTGAAATAAATAACATTCTTTCATTAAAAAACGCTACGAATTAATTCCAACACCTAATAAATTCACCACCAATACAATTTGTTATTTTTCTGCAACCCAAAATTGGTAGTAGGCCCCGCTCAAAATGTGTTTCCGCTTTGCTATTAAGATTTTTAAAACAGAGAATTTGTATTTTTAAAACAGAAAATTTGAGTTCTTAAAGCAGAGAATTTATTTTTAAAGTAAAGAATTTGTGTAATTGGAGTTGAAAATATTTATTATATTCTTACATATTTCTGATCTCTATCTCTATGCCATCGATGACAGTCTAGCAAACATACAACGTGGAAATAATGTGGAAATAACAATAATATAACAGATGTTACACTCTATTTATATTATAGTTGTATTATATTATAGTAGTATTAGTATATATGGTTGGCAACTTTACCTCATAATAATAACTCATTACCGTTATCATTACCATTATTTTTCCTAAAAAATAACTCGTTACAGTCATCGTTACTCAAAATATAACGAATCGTTACTTTTTTGTTACTTTTTTTTCTTAACACTAATAGAATATTATATGCAGATTTTTTTCGATAAATGTAAAAATGATGAAAATTCTATTTTTTATTAGAGCTCAAAAAATATATGCCCATAGCAAACATTGTGCATTATTTCCATAAATGAAATAGATGCTGTCAAATAATATATATTGTATTTTCTGTAATTTTTATACTTAAATAAATTTAATTTTTGCATTACTTTTAATTAGATATCTTTAATAGATACTTTTAATAAGATACTTTAAATTATACGTTTAATGCTTAATACATATACAATTTTCTTTTCTATACATGATGGGTTCTTTGTGTGCGTTAATTTCCATAATTTTTGCAAATATACAAAAATCATGAATAAATTTTTATATATATTTTAATATCTTATGTATGTTTTAACATTTATGAAATTGTATATTTAAAAAGAAAGAAAGAATAGAAAGAATTATTTAGCCAGGTGCAGTATTTCGAAGAAAAAAAACAAGACATGAATAACTCATTATGAATATTCTAAGGATAAACTTATATTATAATAAAAAAATAATATTATTTGTAATCTGCATTATATACATATATTTAATTTGTAAGATATGACACAGAAAAAGTTTTATTTTAAAAAATTAAATGTATTGTAAAAATTATATCTGAGTTAGTTTATATGTGTAAACTGTGAATACAATGAAAAAAAGGCGTCATGATTTAGACAGCCAATCAGACCATAATGTTTTATTTTTCTTTTCTATGACTAATTTAGTAGGCTTATGACTAGTTACGACTAAACTTTTATGTAATTAGAAATAAAGTAATGATGAAAGTAACTAGTGAAATCGTTACCGTTATCTCAAAAATGTAATTGCGTTACCATGAGTTATTCAGAACATTGCGTACATAACAGTAACAGTACATTGCGTTATTCAGAAGAAAATGTAACATCGTTATCTATTTATTACCGAAAACAGTAACTTGTAACGGTAATGACAAATAACGCGTTACTTGCCAACCCTGATTATAATTACACAACTTAAATTTATATACATAATACAACCGGGTTATGAAATTGTTACATTATTTCGTTATTTATATGTTATAATAAATGAACAGCGATATTCATTTACATGTTACATAACAATTGTTTTATTGATATTATATTAATACTATATAATTTAAATTATAGTTCTAATGTCGCGGTCTCTATCCGCGACGTCGCGAAACTCTGTACTAGTCGAGCTTCGAGCTGTCAAACTGTCGAGCGTAACGTGACAATTTGTACTTAAATCATGAGAATTTACGGACAAATGAGTATTACTTGTGTTATAGAAGAATATTACTAATGAATTCAGTCGTTTGCATTATAAATTATATCAGTGCATACTAAAAGTTGTTCTATGGAATTAATGAAGTTAAATGTAAAAGTGATTCCAAATAAATAAATTTCGGAATAAGATTGAGTTTTCGAGATTAAACTATAAACATATATTAACAGACAGGTAATTGAGAACAAAAATTAAAGCGTTGTACATTAACAATATATTTCAAAGACCTTACAACAAATATGATGAAATTGGACGTTTCGGCTCAGTTTGAGCTATTCTCAGCGATGTCCAAATACCATTAAAAATTATTTACGATAAGATCCAAGTCGCAGCTAAGGTAGCCTCCTCAAATTCAAACTTGCGAAGCATCATTATCAATTAGTTGAATAGCTAAAGTTGATCACTAAAGAACCAATAATTGTTATTAAGACAACGACAGACCAAGCATAGAATGATCAAAGAACTCATTCATTGTGAACCATGATCCCCTATATCAAAAACCTCTTATAGAAACGCATGAATAAAGATAGATCTTGTTTAAAATCCAACAATAAGATATAAAAGGCTAATAAGAGTCAAAAAAACTTAATAAAATTCCATTAATTGTTTAACATAAGTATAATTAAAGATAAAAATAATAAATTGAACTGTAGAAAGTACAAAAGTTAAAATGCTAGAATACAATTACATACATTTTCGACCTTATATTTAGGTCTTCTTCAAATGTACAAAAAATTTTATTTTCCGATGCAGTATAATATTAGGTGTTGGAATTAATTCGTAGCGTTTTTAATGAAAGAATGTTATTTATTTCACATGAGCATTAAAAAATACATTAATGAAAGTACTTCCCATCACTTGTAAAACGCTACGAATTAATTCCAACACCTAAATTATTCAAAAATTAAGAAAGCGACTGTTTCGTTGCATAATTAGATGAGAGTTAAAACAAAGAAAACAAAAAATTGCTTGTCAATTGATTGCAAAATTTCTAGATAGAATATAAAGAAACATAGAAATGTTATAAGTTATCAAACTTAAAATTTATTCAGCACATTGCAAAAGAAATATTGTGTTTGATTGCATTAAAATCATTGAGTATAGTATGCGTAAATTACCCATAGATAAAAGGATCAATATCACGAATCACTCTATACCCATCCTTAATAATATAATTTCTACTCCGATTAATTTATTTCCTACTGAAGAGAGAGCTTATTATAATAGAATTGGAGAAGAGTACTAAAAAATTTTTCTTCTTATCCCAACATCATCTTTATTCGTGCAGACAAGGGCAATGTAACTGTTGTGTTAGACAAAGATTTTTATCTTAGCAACGTTAACAATATGTTGAATGACAGAGAGACTTATACAGTTATAAAAAAAAGATCCTACCAAGAAACTCACAATATCTCTCAGGGTTTTGCTCTCAAGATGGAAAATTTGCAATTATATCAACGATTCGAAATATAAATATTTATACAGCAGCGATGTGATTTTTCCCAGGGCGTATGCACTTCCTAAAATTCATAAACAAAATTGCCCTTTTAGGGCATCACTGTTTCGTCTATTGACAGTCCGTTACATATTTTGCCTTCCTTTTTACAAAATATATTATATGATTCTTTTCCGAAAACTGAGAGTCATGTTAAAGATGGTTTTCAGCTAGTAAAGATTAACTTAAAGGAATTTATTTCAATGTATAATTACAAATGATAATTACAATGATAATTACAAATTAATTTCTTTAGATGGTGTTACTTTTTACAAATATACCAATAGACTTAGCTATGTTAATAATAATTGGACTTACATTTCAAAAAAATATGCACTTTCAAAAAATGTGCACTTCCAGAATTTCTGACTGCAATTAGTTTTATTCTTGATTCGACTTTTTTTGACATTATTTATTGTATAAACAAAATTTTGATATGCCCAAGGGTTCTCTTCTGTCTCCCATCGTTGCGGACTTGGTAATGCAAAGACTGGAAAGGTCTCCTTTGATGTTATTTGGAGATAATGTACTTTTTTATTATCGATATGTCGACTTATGCACGGGGGTTTCGGTTTCTAAGATGATTCTTTTTTCAACGCGTTCAATTCGTTCCATCCTCGTCTACAATTTACCATGGAAGTCGGGGATAATTGGTTAAACTTTCTGTATGTTTCTATTATCATTAAAAACAATCGTTTGATGTTTGATTGGTATCATAAACCCACATTTTCAGGCAGATTTTAAAATTATTTCTTTAATCATCCGTTGTTCCAAAAGAAAGGCATAATATTTAGTTTAGTGGACAGAGTTCTATTGTTGTCGGAACCTGTTTTTTATGCAAAAAATATTACTCACCATAAACATTATGATAGAAAACAATTTTCCACTTAAGTTTATTTTTGATACCATTAATAATGGAATCAAGGATATCACTCGGAAAAAGATATCTAGAACTAATAACTTAGGGATTAATAAAGAATTTATTAATCTATCTTGGTTAATCGTGTCTTATGTACCGATTTTACTGAAAAATTCAAACAATTCAATAGAAATGATATCAAGATCTCTTATTATAGTACAAACAAATAAAAGAAATATATCAAAGTACATAAAGAATCTTTGGACCCTTTCTCGAAATCTAATGTTGTTTATAAGATAAACTGCAATAACTATGACGCATCTTACGTGGGACAAACGGGGAAAAAGCTGAAAACTCCGATTTCAGAACATCGAAATCATATACGTTGGAACACCAGCTCTAAATCGATAATAACGGATCATCGATCGCAATTGGGTCATGATTTTGATTAGAATAATATTCAAATCATGGATGAAGAATCGATTTACAATAAGCGCCTTGTCTCAGAGATGCTTAACATTAAAAAACAGAATAACAGTCTTAACTTACAGAAGGTCTTCACAAATCATTCCGATAATAAACAATGTTTGACTATGCATTGTCAAGATTTATCGCAGTACAGTCGAATCCAACGAGAACGTTAGACATTTTTCGCTGCTTTTATTTTATTTTATTGAACGTTACACGCTTATAATGTGATATTAATTTTTTCATTGCTTTTGACATCGAAATTTGATATTTTTTTTTTATAATACTAACATGGTTTTTCTCAATTATCGGACTATGAGGTGAGTTTTTACCAGAAAGACGTATTATGCTTGTGCTAAATAAAAAATTTTAGGTTTGATAATGTTTCTATGTTTCTTTATGTTCTTTCTAAAACGAGAAATTTTCGATTAATCGCTTTACGAGTAATTTTCCGTTTTCTCTGTTTTAACTCTTATCTAATTATGCAACGAAACAGTCACTTTCTTAATTTTTGAATAATATATTATACTGCGTCGGGAAATAAAATTTTTTGTACATTTGTAGAGGGTCTAAATATAAGATCGACACATGTATGTAATTACAATATATTGTAGTGTTTTAACTTTTGTACTTTCTACAGTTTGATTTATTATTTCTATCTTTAATTATATTTATGTTAACTTATGTTAGTTCAAACCATCCTCAGCGATGTCCAAATAACATTAAAAATTATTCACGATAAGATCCAAGTCCTCAGCTAAGGGAGCTTCCTCAAATTCAAACTTGCGAAGCATCATTAGTTGAATAGCTAAATGATCACTAAAGAACCAATAATTGTTATTAAGACAATGACAGACCAAGCATAGAATGATCAAAGAACTCATCCGCTGCTAATCATGATTCATATCAAAAACCTCTCATAGAAACGCATGAATAAAGATAGATCGTTAAGAGGATCGTATCGAGCAAATATCAATGTTCAAATGAAAATAATGGTATAAAATATATAAGGTTGAGCATTGTACCTTATCAAAATAAACAGATGTCAAGATAGAGTCAAACAGTCATAAATTAAAAAGTACAAAGAAAGTTAACTGATGTAATATCCTATCATAGATCACATCTTGTTTACAATGTTCACATAAGCATAGTGTAGGAATTCAGTGTTAGATTTTAAATCAAACTATACTCTTGCGAATTAAGATGGAGCATTTCAAATGCAAGTCTTTTTCCAAAATATCTCTCTCTATCTAAGATATTTACATTTTTCCAATTGAAATCATGTGCGTACTCTAATCTACAGGGTGGGCCATCTATTGGTACGTTTTTAAAAATGCGATCAAATGAGCATACATTGATATTTTTTATTAATTTTTTTTTGTTGTGAAGCTAAAAGTATCCGCGTCAAGAATGAAAAACGATTTCGTTCATGTGGCTCCCTCTACTGGCCTTACAGTATGCCATTCGGTCACCCCAATTATTAATGACATTTTGGACTACCTCGGCGCCAATTTCACTCAAAACAGTCGTAATATAATGTCATCCACTAACATCCCTTTCTCACGAACTTTCCTCACCAATTTGCGTATAGCTCCTTCGGTGGGTGCTCTATCACGACCCATATTTCTTTTCAAAATTCGTACAGTTTCGGCGACACAGCACTGACTTTGAAAATAAGTTTTTAAAATTTCAAAACGCTCTTCAAGAGAAAACATGTTGTTTCGTGCCGCGGACGGTATGACTAATAAACTGTCAAAATTTCGGGTCTGTAGCTCGTTCGGTGTTGCCATACGACGAAATTCAAAAACGTACCAATAGATGGCCCACCCTGTATGTATTGTGATTACTGATGGGTTGCCGGTTTTCTTATTTATATTATTACGGTGTTCAGCAATCCTAGTTTTGAGTTTTCATCCAGTCTGTGCTACATACAAGGCATTACAGTCCCAATCTTATTTACCACATCCATGTGGAAGTACATCCTTTTGAGATTTAATGATCCCATCAAGTATATTTATACTAAACCATGCCAGTTTAACGTTTAAATTTTTTGTGATGTTTTTAAATTTTCCATAAAGATGTGAAAGGAATGAAATTATGAACCACATAGTTTTCTCTTCATTGTTAGTAGTGTCGAGATCTGTTCGCCTTAGTATCTTACGTTTTAGACCTTAATCGAAAATTTATCGTGTCGAAAATAAACTTCATGGGATAATAATTTTCCAAAAAGGAAAATGTTTTAATTTATTAGGTGTACAACTTTGGTTCCGCCGTTTTCCTACAGATAGCTTTAGCGCTAAGTGGTGGTCGAAATAATAAATCATAGACGTCATACAATAAACTTTGGCATCTGTCATAACCCCATAAAAACATTAGTCGATTTGTGTCTGCATCATAAAGTTATTCTCGATTGAAAATGTCAGTTTACGAGCCAAATTCTCGTCATTTGCGGAAGGTTTTAATTTTCTGCTTCTAATATGAAGAAATCTGCGGCTGAGGCTCATCGAATGCTCTCAAATACTTATGGTGAGGCCGCTATTAGTGAAAGAACGTGTCGTGAGTGGTTTCAACATTTCAAGAACGGTGATTTTGACATCGAAGACCGGCAGGTGGAAGAGAAGGTTTTCGAAGATGCAAAATAGAAGGCATTACTTGATCAAGACTCGTGTCAAAATCAAGAAGAATTGTCATGATCATTGGGAGTGACTCAACAAGCCATTTCAAAACGCCTCAAAGTCATGGGAATGATTCAGAAGCAAGGAAATTGAGTGCCGTACGAGTTGAAGCCGAGAGAACCGAACGGCGTTTGTTTGCTTGTGAACAGCTGCTTGAAAGGCAAAGACGGAAGGGATTTCTGCATCGCATTGTGACTGGGGACGAAAAATGGGTTCATTACGATAACCCCAAGTGCAGAAAATCATAGGGAGTTCGGCCATGCTTCCACATCGACGGCCAAACCGAATATTCACGGCTCCAAGGTCATGCTCTCTATTTGGTGGAACCAGCTCGGCGTAGTGTATTATGAGCTGTTAAAACCGACTGAAACAATCACAGGTGATCGAACGTAATTCATGCATTTGAGCCGAGCATTGAAAGACAAACGGCAATATAACGAGAGACACGATAAAGTGATTTTGCAGTATAACAATGCTCGATTCCATGTTGCGAAAATGATCAAGACATACTTGGAAACGTTGAAATGGCGTCCACCCGCCGTATTCTCCAGACGTTACTCCCTCTGACTATCACTTATTTCGATCAATGGCACACGGCCTGGACCAGCACTTCCGGTCTTATGAAGAAGTAAAAAAATTAGATCGATTCGTGGATCGTCTCAAAAGATGATCAGTTTTTTCGACGCGGGATTCGTATGCTGCCCGAAAGATGGGAGAAAGTAGTGGCCAACGATGGACAATACTTTGAATTATAAATGTATAACCAGTTTTTTACAATAAAGCTTCGAAAAAAATGGCGCAAAGTTGTATACCTAATAAATCTTAACAATAAATCTAAGAGAGTATCTTGATAAAACTTCGGATGTGATAATAGTATTGTTTTATCTACCCAGTAAACACAGTAAACAGTTTGTTACAGTAATATAACGTGAAAATAACGAATAATATAACATAAGTTATGATACGAGGGCAATATAGTTCTTAGAAAATCTGTCAGAGGGTACTCGCAGTGTCATGTCACATTACTTTTTGACAAGTAGCATCTTTCACCTGATCACTGTCAAATTTTGAGCGGAATTCATCGTGTGGTTTTATTTCTGTATGATTAAAGCAAACAACCTTTGTATTTTTTGCAAAATGGAAAAAAAACGAGTTTCGTGCAGTGATCAAACATCTACATATGAAAGGTTTAACGCCGAAAAAAATCAAAGCCGAGTTGAATAATGTTCATAGCATATCTGCACCAGCGTTTGCGACTGTATACAATTGGGTGAATGAATTTAAACGTAGTCGTACATCTACATGTGATCATTCGTGACGTCCAAGTGAGGCTGCGCCAGAAATCATCGATAAAGTCCACGATATTGTTTTGACTGATCGACGAGTGAAAGTGCGCGAGCTTGTTGAGGCCACAGGCATATCACATGGCATAGTGATTTCAATTTTGCACGAACAATTGGGTATGAAAAAGCTATCAGCAAGGTGCCGCGTTTGCTCACTGTGGATCATAAGTGCGACCGTGTGACGATTTCAAAACAATGTTTGGAAATGTTTCAACGTAATCTAGATGAATTTCTGCGTCGATTTATTACTATGGACGAAACATGGATCCATTACTTCACACCCGAGACGAAGGAACAGTCAAAATAATGGATTTCATCGAGAGAACCAGCTCCGAAGAAGGCGAAGACTGTGAAATGGGCCAAAAAGGTGATGTTTTTTTGGGATGCACGAGGTATAATTCATATCGATTACTTTCCGTTGAAGTAAACGATTAATGCGGCGATTACTACGCAGTCTTATTGGACCATTTCAACAATATTTTAAAGAAAAAACGTCCCCATTTGGCGAAGAAGAAAGTGCTCTTCTATCCAAACAATGCACGGGTTCACACGTATCCGGCACCGATGGCCAAATTCAACGAATTCCGCTACGAATTGCTTTCTCATCCAGCATATTCGTCAGATTTAGCTCCCTGCAACTATTTCCTGTTTCCAAATTTAAAGAAATGAAAAGAGATTCATCCCCAGAGAGCTCATCGCCGAAACAGAGGCTTATTTTAAAGGGTTGGACAAATCATATTATTCGAACAGCTTGAAAAAGTTGAAGAATCATTGAATCAAGTGTATCGAGCTGAAAGGAGACTATATTGAGAAATAAAAATGAATCGATAAAAAAAATGTGTTTTACTATGTTTTTCTAAAAACTTATTGATTTGTCCTCGTATAAAAAACTGTTACATATCATGCATATAATTTTGTAATATTATAATTTTTACAGTATGAAATATTACTGCAATGTAATATTGTTATATCAATGTTGTATAAATTTTTTCTGTATATTATATAATTATATAATTCAGTTACAAAATATGGTTATTGAAAAAACTTTCGTTGCGATAGTTTAAAAACTGTTTCAAACAATTATTATCTGTTGAACTAGATTATTACAGTGAATTATATTTTAGCTTAAATTATATGTTTAATTTACACACACTCACGTATGCACGTACGCATCCACACAGCATACACACAAATACGAAAATGAAATATTGCTCACTGATTTGAAAAATGTGATAATATTCAAGAGATAAAAACATATGTATTTTTAAAATGAAGTAGTTTATTATATATTTTTAAATACTTTATTATATGTTACATATTATAACTTTATAATACTACTGAGTACAATTACTAAATGTAAGAATTATAATGTGCAATATGTTGTAATATTTATACAAAATGTGTACTATATATTGTACAATTCTACTGTGTATGATACTCTACTGCAGTGTAATAATATTATTTGAAAATATATTTTCAAATAATATTATTACACTGCAATAGAGTATCATACACAGCAGAATTGTACAATATATAGTACACATTTTGTATAAATATTATAAAACATATTGTACATTATAATTCCTACATTTAGTAATTATATCTTGCATGTTATGTTTTATACAAGTATACTTTTATACTTATATATTTATGTAAATTTTTACATTTTAATTTTACAATATTATTCAACTCAACAAACGAGAATGGATTAAAATAGATTGAAATTTTTTTCTATCCGAATACATATTTTAAAAATAGCGAATATTTTTTTTGGATTCAATTGGATTCAACTGGATGCAATTGGATTGAAAAACTGCATTTTCTATTCAAAATTTTGAATTGAACAATATTCACAATGCACAGAAAAAATTAATATTATTTTTAGATTGAAAGACATAGAGATATGCTCCATACAATTCCTATAAATGAATAAAAATGCATTCAGGATTGAAAGGCATTGAAAAGCATTTATTTTAACATTCGTGAATCAATATTTCTGAAAATCTGAATCCATTTCAATTCATTTTCGTTTGCTGAGAAATAAACTAAACTCTCGAGAATGTCAAAAAACAAAAACAAACAAGAGTCGATGAAAGTTTTTTGCGCGGATGTTAGTGCGAAAAAAAAAATCATTTATTATCAAAAAACTATAGTATAATTGGTTACGCATAAACGTTTCGGCCTCCTTCCGGGCCACGTTCAGTATGTCTGAACGTATGTTGTAAAATTCTTACTTCTTCGTGACGAGAAACTCAATCTCCTTATTGGCAATGGTTGACAATTCACTTGACTTCGACTCTGATTCCGAACAACGTACAGTCTCTTACAATTAGGAGAAAACTTTTCAATGTCTCCTTCTAATTATAAAAAGTTTATTTTAGAATTTATAAAAAACATCGAAAATAGTCTTAATAAATTACATGAGCAAACGATTAGATGTTAGGAACCGAATCATACCAATTATTAATAATCTTTTTAATCGAATCTTAATCGGATTGATTCTTTGAAGGATAAGCTTGCAGATATGTAGAAAGTAACAAAATCATTTTTGAGGAACAACCATGATATTATGATTACTAGAACCAATAAGGATAATGTGTAGTGTGACAGTGATAATGAAAAAAGAAGACTATAGACAAAAAATGCTTACATTACTAAGTGATGAAAATACATATGAGATAGTTAAAAAAGATCCTACTAACATTCTTTCTAGAAAACTGAAAGAGTTATTCACCAGATAAAAGAAAAAAAGAGTTCATTTCGCAACAGATTTACAATAAATTGTACAACGGTGACGGGATATTATCTGACGCTTACGAGCTTCCAAAGAGCTATAAACCGGGATCGCTTCTAAAAATTATCATTTCTGCTATCGATAGTCTATTATACACTTTAACAATATTTCTACATAAAATATTTTATAAAATTAATGTTGACTCATCAGTTATATAAAAAATAGTTTTCATTTGATTGAAATTTTGAGTAAAAAAACATTAGATAATAATTCTATTTTAATTTCACATTTTAATTTCATTTTAATTTCATTTATTATAATATTTCTGTTTTTTTTTTTGCTGTAGCTCTCATTGCAATGTCATCTACGTAGTGAATGTAAAAGGAGATGGAAAGCTAAAATATTCAATGCTTTTTTCTTCAGATCTTGTAATGCTAAATCTGCGATTACTGGTGATAGAGGTGAGCCCATTCCAAATTTTTGTCTATAGGTAAGAAGTCATAATTTAACGATTCCATTTGTTTTGGAGGTCTCATACAAATTTAAAGACATAATTTAAGATCTTGATGACCTTGTATTTTTTAGTCTGAACAAGCTTAATTCTTTTATTAAAACACATAAAGATCTTTTACTTAATAAAATAAAAAAGAACGTAATTTACAAGATATATTGCGATACCTTCTATGTTGGGCAGACAGGGAGGACTTTAAAAACGAGAATCTCGAAACATTGTAATGATATCCGAAGGAACACGAATAATCATTTTGTTATTATCGAACACAGATTGGATTTGATTGGGAAGGCACAGAAATTGTTGATCAGGAACGATTTTTGTACAAACGACGTATCTCGGAAATATTCAGTTGAAAAAAAACAGCCTTAATTTGCAATCTGATACTGAATTTTTATATCACTTATACATTTCAATTCTCAATAATTTACACTGATTTAAATTGCGCGCCGTTTTTGTTTTTATTATTTTTAAGTAACAGTCTGACATATGTTGGTAATACCGTCCATTTTACTTATTAGTTTGTACACTGTGTATTATCTTTGACTCATTTGAATATTAACCGTCACAATATTCGGAACAGTTGTAATGAATTTATATTGCTAAATATGAATAATTTGCGGATCCTTTGTCTTTCGATTTTGATTGATTTTTGATATTCACGTCTTTCATGGCTACATGAGTGAGAGATTAATTTGTCGTTATAAAAAATAATTGGTAACGTTTTTTATATTTGCACAGATTTTTATCTATTAATCGGTCATTGGAATTGTCAACCATTGCCAATAGAATAAGGAAATTGAATTGCCGCTCTACCGTCTCGCCATGAAGAAAGAAGTGAGAATTTTACAACATATGCTCAGACATACTAATGATGGCTTGGAAGTAAGCCGAAATGTTTATGCATAATTAATACTATAATTTTTCGACAATAAACGATTTTTATTTTCGCACTAATAACCGCGCAAAAACTCTCATTGACCTTTATTTATTTTTGTTTATATTATTCAATAAATCGATGATATATTAAAGGAAACTATTAAAGGGAACTATTACATATTTTTCAAAATTAGAATTAGAAATTAGTAACTTTAAACACTTTGTTTGTATCTCTTTAGCTAAAATAATAATAGGTTCAGAAGAAAAAGGATTATCAATTACAAATATATTTAAATTTTGAGAATCACAAAATTCTAAAAAAAAAAAACTATATTAATAACTTTCCTATCGCAAAGATATACATTATTTTTCATCATACAGTTTTAACAAGAATCGTAATTTCATTAAAAATGTTTGCAATACATTGTCTTTTATTTTAAAAATACCTTATATATGTATATATATATATATATATGTATATATATATATATATAATATATATATACCTGTATATATATATATAGTATTATATATTAGGTGTTGGAATTAATTCGTAGCGTTTTTAATGAAAGAATGTTATTTATTTCACATGAGCATTAAAAAATACATTAATGAAAGTACTTCCCATCACTTGTAAAACGCTACGAATTAATTCCAACACCTAATATATAAGCAATTACTTTATGGTAATGTAATATAAATATTATTTTATTATATAATAAACATATAACTTCTGTTATATTACATGCTATATTTATGAGTGAGAAATTACAATTAAGCGTATGTTATCGGTAACAGTTATTTACAACAGTTTGTTACATTCTAATTTATTGCATTTGTATAACATTAATATAACAATGTTTAATGGGAATTTAGATGAATGCTCGTTAGACCACCTCTCTTTTGTGGAAGTGAATGAAGAGATAAGAAACTAAGATACCTCCCCGAAAAAGTTGATTTATGAAACATATTAAATTCTCACTCTCTTCACTTAAAAATGTACTATTGTCATTAATGATTGTGACATCCAAAAAATTTAATCTATCTCTTCCAATTTCTAAAATAAATTGTAACCTCAGATGTGATGCATTAAACACTTCTAAAAACTTATCGATTAAATTATGAGGTACAGCAGTGGCAATGTCATCAACATATCTAAAAAAGAAGGATATGTTAGTTTCAAACTTCTCCAACGCATTCCTTTCAAGATCTTGCATAATTAAATCTGCAATGATAGAAGACAACGGCGAGTCCATGGGTGTTCCAAAATTCTGTCTATACATCTTGCTATCAAAGACAAAAAAACAATATATTGCATTTCATTTTTCGATTTATATTAAAGAAAAATATTGAAAAAAAAATGAAACGGATGATTTCAAGACACGATAGAAATTACATTGCTAATATAAAATCAATTCAATATTCTGTCTTGAACAGTAATTTTCTTTCTTTTTTATTGAATCCACTTGCAACTTCAACTAATAATGGATTAACTAACATTAATGTTAAACCTTCTACTAATAATGGATTAAATCCTCTACATTCTCCCAAGGGGAAAAGTCATCTTCTTTATACTCGATAAGAAATAAATGGATTATCAACCTTTCTAATAATGTTATTCCAAAAAACATCCAATGTTTATTACAACCTGAGCAGTAAATTTTCATTACCTTCATATAATATAAAGAGAAACTGTTTCGTATTTATCAAGTGTATTGAGAATAATGTTAAAAAATTGGGGAATGCGCGCAGAGCTGTTGGAAGTTAGAAATCGTTCAATATTCGTCATTGAGGAAACGTCTCGTGTCTTGGAAACTATCCAATAATGCTATCAATAAAAAATTAACTGCATTACTTAAATCAACAAAAAGGTTCATAAAAAATAACAAAAAAATTATTTTCACAAGAGCAGACAAGGGCAATGTCATTGTTGCATTGGACCTTGATGAATATAAATGGAAAATAAATATATTAAACGATAAAAGTACTTATATATTGGTAAGGATCCAACAAAAAACCTTAGTTCGTACACATTTGTTCGTACACGATTGACGTATTAGTTAAAAGAAGAATATATTGACTCAGCGATATATAAGAGGACATTGGGGAGATCGGGACTAATACTCATTTTTCAGTTTCGAATTTTTACAGACAAAATTAAGAGACTTATCGAAAAAATGAATTTTACACTAGTTACTACATACATTTGACTACCTAATAATATTTTAATAAGAGGAAACTGATAACTAATATGAAAAAAAATCCATTTTTTTAATGCATTCCATCTGATTTAATTAGCCTTGAGACCGGGGTAATTCGACTAATTCGATTATTAAAATAAAGATTAATGTATTTTAAGCTACATCTTTGGCTACATACGTAGGCTGCTGGAAAAGTTTCTGCAATCTAATACTTCCAGTGGCGCCAACGTTCTGCTACTATCATATCCGTAAAATAACGTTTTTAACTATAATTCAGTCGAGTTTGTACCCAAGCCAACTAGTTTTGTTTGCATAGTATTTTAAAAAAAGTTATTTTGTAAGAAAATGGAAATTTCGCGTGAAAACTTTCGGACAATGATTTTTTACGATTACAAATGTAATCTAACTCCGAAACAATGCATCGATCGATTTCATTTGACTTTTGAGGATGAAGCACCATCCAATAGGACTGTTTATAATTGGTGGAATTTGCCGAATTCCAACGTGGACGTACCTTTCTTTGTGACGAATTCTGTGAATATCGTCCATCCACGTCTGTTGTTGTCACTAATGTAATTGATGCTATGCGTGAAATGATTCAGCGAGACCGGCATATGACATACCGCGAGATTCAGGCATCCTTAGGCATTGACATGAAAGCAATACATATGATTTTGCATGATCACTTGAGCGTACGGAAATTTTGCAGTCGTTGGATCCCACACAATTTGACTCAAAAACAGGCTCGTGTTAAATGGAGCAAAGAAATGCTCAAGAAATTCAACCGAGGTTCGCTCAAATTTAGTCTACTTCGTTACTGGGGACGAAACATGGATCTATTTGAAAGTAAACAACAATCCACTGTTTGGATATTTCAAAATGAACCGAACCCAACAAAAGTTATTCGTTCACGCAGTACTGTTAAGCAAATGATTGTTTCTTCAGTTATACCGGACGTGTGGCTTTAGAGGATCGAAGAACTGTAAATACTGATTAGTATACAACAATTTATTTGCCAGAAGTCAAATGAATTGCGTAGAACAAACCGAAATCATTGCATCATCCTTCATCATGACAAGCTGTCACACAGCACGTCAAACCGTTGATTTTTTATTCAGTAAAAATGTTGAATTGATGACTCATTGTCCATATTCACCTGATTTATCACCTAATGACTTCTTTTTGTTCCCAAACATTAAAAAGAAGATACGTGGAGCGATTTGAGTTGCCTGAAGCAGCTGTTGAAACATTTTGTACACTGATTTCTGAGATTACAGCCTCAGAGTGGAAAAAAATGCTTTGAAAATTGATTCGAGCGTATGCAAAAATGTATCGATCTTAAAGGCGAATACTTCGAAAAACAATAAAGCCATTTACCGAATTTTACATGTTTTTGTTCATATTCTTTGCAGAAACTTTTCCAGAAGCCTACGTATTATGAGAAATGTAGATTAGGAGTCTTTAGGAACTAATTTTTGAATATAAATTAGTTCCTAAAGACTCTTTAATGATACAAAATGGTTGGATATAATAGGGCGATAGGAGTCAAGCACGGCAAACCAATACGGTTAACAAAACAATTTTACAAGAATTACCTGCTTGATTCCTATTGCTTTGTTATATCCAACCATTTTGCAAAGAATTTCTGTGTAATATTGAATCAAATAATACTTATTATAGCCACTCTTACATGTTCTCTTCTATCTGTACGCCATCGATGTAAAAGATTTCTTAACCTGAATAGTCTTGACTGTAACTCGGTTCATTACGGGGCAAAGTGATATTTTATTTATCAAATTCGTTCATTTCGTAAAAACGCGTTAAATGAATTTAATCAACATCGAAGGTTTGGAGGCTAAACTCGACAATAATCATTTTTACATTTAACTTCATTAATTCCATAGAACAACTTTTAGTACACACTAATATAATTTTTGTAGTGCAAGCAACTGAATTCACTAGTAATATTCTATAATACAAATAATACTCATTATCCGTAAATTCTCATAATTTAATTACAAATTGTCACGCATAATGCGCTTTGTCGCGCTCGACAGCTCGAAGCTCGATTGACACAGAGCTTCTCGCGAAATGTAATTTATATAAACGCTTCACGTAGAAATATAATTTAAATTATATAATACTAATACAATATCAATTGTTATATAACATGTAATGAATGCCGTTACGTTGCTGTTCGTTTATTATATTAGGTGCGCAACTAAGTTCTCGCTTATTTTGATGAAAATGCATCAAAATAATAACATATAAATAACGAAACAATAGTTTCATAATCCGGTTTGTATTATATACATATATAAAATAAAGTTATATAATTACAAATGATATACATACAATGTAACATCTGTTACTCTATTTATTATTTCCATTATTTATTATTATTACATTACATTGTATTTACATTTGGTGTTTGTTGGGAACGAATCTCTGATAAGGGAGAGAGAAGGAGAGAGAGAGGGAAGAGGAAGGGAGGGGGAGAAGAGGGAGAGAGAGGGAGAGAGAGGGAGAGAGAGAGAAAGAGAGAGCGAGAGAGAGAGAGAGAGAGAGAGAAAGAGAATAATAATCCTTTGTCCTTTGACAGTTCATCGCAATGAGTGATCGCTCGCGTTGAACGATGAGTGCACCGTCTCTATCTTTCTATACGCTACCTTATGCACCGTTACTTTCTGTACGCGATCTGTAATTCGCTAACTTTATCTTTTAATAACTCAAGAAATAAGTGTCAGATAATATTTTCGTACAGAAAAAGTCTCAGAATTCAGTTAGGAATATGTCTTTGTAAGTTCGATTGTTCTGAACGATTATTCTGAACGATTATTCTGAATTATCCTGTATATAAATTATAAAATAAGTATTCTTTAAAATGTCTTACTTTATAATTTTCAAAATAACTTACGTTGATGACTCCGATATTCATTATCAGTGCTAAAAATTCATTGTGCTCATAACGTATATAATAGATTTTCAGTACTGGCAGTGAATATCGGAACACGGCCAAAATATGAAGAAGTTCAACATTTTTTTTTAAATCTTTATTAATTTAAAATATGAAGAATCCTAAAAATATTAGAAGATGTAAGAATTTCTTCATTAGAATAATGTTCTTTAAATGCAAAATTACAAAATTTTTTTTTTTTTCAGGAAAGGAACCGTTTATCTCATAACGGACGATCAAAGTCCTTTTGGATTGAAGGAACAAGGATTCTTGCCTTGATTGCGCTACGTTGAGAACCACAGTATAAAAAATACTGGAAAAGTTTTAATAAAATAGAAGTAGTCAATTCTTACTAATTGTATAGAAGGAAAAAGGAAATAGAGGGAATGTATATCGGCTTCTAATGTGAATATTTTATCATGCTACATTCATTATATAATAATGCAACAATTGAACGCAACTTACTTTATTTTTCGTAATAATCGAGTCATCGTTATTCCGTCTAGATGTTTTATCTTCTATCGCATGCAATAATGTCACCATCAATTTAATGTCCAATTGGCGATTGTCACATCACTACGATATTCGATATATTCTTGTCATTTAAATTTAAATTTGTAAAAAATAACTAATGGAAGTTCGAGAAGTCTTATTAAAGTATATATAGATTCAAAAAAATATTATGCTGGCGCTAAGATCTATGACTCGCGTATATCGATCGCGACGACAATAGGGGTATATAGTGAACATAGCAAATTAATACCAACATTTATTTTTAAATAAGACGGAACTTACCATAATAACTCTGACATACCTTTCATAGCGTACAGATAGAATTGCATGTAACGTTTTGCCGATTAGCAAAACATATTTATATATGAATTATGTATAAGTGAGAGAAAAAAAAGCCATACAGCAAGAAACACTGACGAGGAAATGAAAACTGCAATATAATAGCATCCTCAGAACGTTGCCTCACAAGAAATATTTTTTTATCGAGACTTATCTTAGTCTCTTCGAGACTTTTCTTTATACTTTTAAGAGAATGATGCATACTCTTCCGTTATCGTTCGCGTTATTAACGTACACCGGATACTGGCGACCTGTTAATTTTACATCCATCAAGTATTGGACGTACACTATTTATTCTATTGTAATGAATTTCCTACTTTATTCATTCACATTTTGTGGTTTAGTCGACTGTTTTATATTCAAGGATCTCGAAACTTTCATCGAGAAATTTTCACTGTTTCTGACAGTATTCGGTGTTAGTTGCAAAGTGATAAACCTAGCGGTACGTCGGGATGAAATTATTGATCTCACCAATATGCTACTGAAGGACATTTGCATACCCAGGAACGATCAAGAAACGGATATTCAGCGACGCTTCGATCGCAATGCGAAGTGCGTATGAAATACAATTCTGAGTATATATATATATATATATATACAGGGTGCCGAAGTTTTTAGTATATATATATATATATATATATTAATATATATCTCACACACATGTACGCACACACACACACGCACACACTATGTATCGGGTTGAGGAAAAAATCTCTTTACAAGTTAGTAAAAAGAAACTTAGCATTCTATATGTTCTATTTTTAAAAAATTGATAATAACACCACTTGATAGAGCAACATTTCAGAATTGCTTTAAGAATCTGTATTTTTAATTGTAATATGATGATTTTAATTGCTCGGAATTACGAGCAGTAAAGTCAGAATGTTCCTTTTTACTTAATTCGCGAGTAAGTCAGGAATAAAAAATCATAGGAAGGTTTTTAAAAAATTTTGTAGAGATTTCAAGCTTTCACGATAGATAGTCAAATTTTTTTTGTATGCTACAGGCCTACAAAGTAAAAAGAAAATTTTTTATTTTTTCAAGTTTGTAGTTTTCTATATGTAAAAATTATAAAACTCATATAAATTCTAAAAATATAGTAAGCATTCCAAAGTAGAGATTTCAAACTTTAAAACCCTTTTTTAAATTTAAATTTTTTATCATTTTTAACGAAGATATTGGGGAAAGGTCTTTTTATCAACTTGTAAAAGAGGTTTTTTCTTTGACCCTACACACACGCGCGCATACGCACATGTATGAACACGAATCCGAGGGCAAAAGTACACATTTCAAAATGACAGATCCAATATGACGATAAAATGATAATTCTTACCTAGTCTTCTAACCATCTTCTTATCTAGTCTCCTACATCTAACCAAATTAATGGAAAATAAAATAAATAAATCAGACCTGATTTTGACCTGATTAAGTCTAATCAAGGGTAAAATAGTATAATACATAAAATATTAGGTGTTGGAATTAATTCGTAGCGTTTTACAAGTGATGGGAAGTACTTTCATTAATGTATTTTTTAATGCTCATGTGAAATAAATAACATTCTTTCATTAAAAACGCTACGAATTAATTCCAACACCTAATAATATTTCAGATTTAAACCCAACATTGACAACAGGAAAGTTTGAGAACAAATAAGAATTAGATTTATAAAGATTTGTATCTATGTACATTGTACTTTTATTAAATATATTTATTAAATAGATATTAGAATACAATAATTTAATTCTTGCATGATGTACTACATTATGTAATATTACATAATGTAATACATGATACAAAAATTAAATTACAATGATTAATACATACAACTAACATATTACAGTCGATTTCATAGTCAAATGAATTTAATTAATCGCAACTTTAATAATTTTTAATGTTTTATAGTCATATCCTCAATTTATTTCGTTTTACAATTTTTGTGTATTCTTTCGCAATTCTTACAATTTACAATTACTAATTGTTTGTGTGCTTATATTTAGCCTATCGTATAATACAAAGTATTTTATTGTTAGAATTCGCCAAATATTTCATGGGCAAGTAGAGCGGACTAATTTGAATCGAAAATTCCTCTACTATTTTGTAAGTTTTCCCAATAGTTAATGAGATATTAATCCTTAAAGATAGTCGAATACATGCGCCCGCCCGGCCTACTACTGCGAAGTGTATATTCCTACCGATCGCTTGGCGCGCGGACATTGGAGATAGCTTGGCAAGAGCATTGTCCGTGCTATAGAGGCTCGCGGCAGTGTGCGCGGCGCGAGACACGTATGTATAGTCCAATCCATTGTGAATCTAACTTTTTTGAACGTCCTCTTCGTAACGTTTAATCATATAGTAACTTGTTTTTTTTTTTAAAGATGATAATTTTCGTGTCTTTATCGTATTGTTGCTTGGTTGCAAGTTTAGTTTTTTTTTTTGTTATATTTTTTCTAATAATTTTATTAGTGGCTCTTATCGTTCCTTTAATTGGCAAACAGTGTGTTCAAAAATAAGTTTGGTTACTACCAGTAAAAATAATAAAATTAGCAGTGAAAATTACTGGCGCTATGTTTCTTTTCTTCCACCAATGCCAGTAAAACGTGATAAGATAAAACGAAGAAAGATCCTATATAATCCGAAAGATAATTTTGAATGAAATTATTTATTTATTTGATTCATTTGGTTAGATTAAATTAATAAAATATTTAAAAGATTTTTATATTGAGTTTTATATCATATTAATCTAATATGTAATTAAAATCTAATTTTAAAATATAGTGCGTATGTTTTGATAGAACTTATTTAATTATCATTTAACAAGTAGCATGTATTCTTAGGAAACTTTTGTAATCGTTTTACTTTATTAACATTGAGAATGACCTAACTTTCCTAGGTGACTGACCTAACGTTTGATCGAAATAATTAGGTATATGTTATATTTTATTACAAATATTATTAAATATTAGCAATTTCTAGCTTTCGTTCTTAACCTTTTTATATTTATTAATAAATTATAATTTTATTTAATTACTATATGACGTTCTAACATTATTATACGAAGCAGCGTCGCAAACACGATTCTCACAATTATAACACGACGGTTGAATTTTATTCCAATTTGATGCTCTTTAACTCTGCGTCTTAAGAATATTATTAATTTTACTGAAGATGGCCAGATTGTGGCCGAAACTTTTAATATTTTTATTATAATGCAAGAATAATTAAATATCACTAACTACAACTTGTGCTGTGGTTCTTTATGCTCTTTCTTTTCATATTTTTGAATTTTATTTAAATTTAACATAAAAGATATAGAAACAAAATCATATACAATAAGTCAGGTAAGATCGTGGTCGGCTTTACTCAAAGTTAATAAAAGATATCGCCCTAAATCTATCATGAATCTGTAGAGAGTATCTTTGTTCTTAATGCAAAATCAAGAAAGATTCAGTTGTCATTGAACTTTCTTAAGAGAATCACATTAAGCGCCATGAGTACCAAATACGCATCACACTATGAAGCTGTGTTCCTCTGCACTCACTCAAAAATGTCACAATTAGCGGCTGCTAAATATATGAAAAAGTCGAAATCATTCGTACAGAAGTGGGTGCAGCGATATGATGCAGCAAAAAATATCGATGATTTACCGGAACGTGACTCGATATGCAAAGTAGACAAAAAAAAAGACGATAAAAAAATAGTGAATCTGTTTCCTGGCTTAACACTGCGTCAAGGACAAACAAAATTGAAGCAGTAAGTTTAGATATATCGTACGAAACTACTCGAACCAATCTCAAGGCTAATAACATGAAATGGTGCAACACCACGTCGACTACGCTCTTACTTGACTTACTGTATTAACACATTTTATTCACTGCTAAAAACTTGTTCTATTTACTATGATACAAAAATAAATATAAAATAAAGTATCTCATGTTTCTATTTCGTTTTGTACTTACAAATCCTAATTAATTCTTTCAAAATTGTCACGAGCAATTATTTCCATCAGTTTATTTTGTTTTATATTTTCCTCTTTTTTCAATTCATTAGTGATACCTAGCGATTTCATTTCATGCAGTACCTACTTCAGGAACAATAATAGGGATATCAATATGATCATTTCGTAATAAACATATGTTATGTAATATGCAACAAATAATTATGTAATAAGAAATTAAATTTGTTTGTCATAGACAATTTATCTAATAAGTATCTCCTTTTAATGAATAACTCCTTTTTAATGTTACTAATCTTTCAACAATTATTCGAGCAGATGATGATTAAATTTTTTTTGTTCTCTAGTTAAATGACCATTATCATGAAATGGCATTATAACATTATTTTGGATATTGTTTACTATATCGTCTAATAAAGGCTATTGCCAGGCAAATACTTTGGAGTGCAATATCGTTGAATTCCAGAATAAAGAAACATTCGCATATCATGGACACATTCTGGCATTCCAGTAAATACATGAATAAATGATAAATCACTTTTACATATTACCTGAAAAATCTATTTATAATATGTATAATAGTTTACTAATTGTTCAACTAAAACACATCAAACTTTGTAAAAGATATTTATTACTCTTGATAGTCTTGATAGAAAAACATGATAAAAAGTATTTACTTTTATTTGAAATTGTATAGAAAAGCTAGCTTTTCTGTTTATATAACTATTGGCTTCTTTTTTAATTGGGGAATGTGTGTGTTCCATCAATAATCCAAAACTTTAGGAAATCCATATAATGTCTGAATATTTGTTCAAGTATTTTCAGCTCCTTCGTAGATATAGGCTATTTAATAAATAAATTTCGTATACTATACATTGCTCGAACTACTCTCTTTGTAATAAACTATGCACGTAATAACACATACACTTGATCTAGATAAAACGCTCTATTAAATCATTCACTTATAGAGCGAAATGAATCTAGTGTTGCTAATACATATGGTAAATAATAATTAATATTTGTTTTACGACATCAATTTCTTTTCTTCCTTTGAATGGATTATTATCCAATTTTGGTTCAATTAAGTATACCAAAAAATAAAAGGTATTACATTCCAATCTATAATAATCAGATATATATCATTACTATTAACACAAATATTGTACAGTAATATGTATGCAATATTTTTGTGTATAAATATAATATTGATGATATATCTACTGACTAATCTAAAATGTGATTTAAATTCGACATCTGTGTATAGTGCAATAACATGCTCCACATAATTTCAAATTTTTCACTCTTTTTTCTGTTATAATTTATTATGTCAAATAATACTTATCGTCGATGGTAATACTTATCATCATCGCTCACTTGAAGAAGCACTAGTAGAAGATTTGAAAATAATATTGTCAAGCAAAATATATTCATCTATAATTACATCCATAATTGCTTTTTATTTCTATTAACTTAATCTAACTAAATGAGCCAAATAAATAAATAATTTCTTTCAAAATTATCTGTCGGATTATATGGGACCTCTCTTCGTTTTATCTTATCACGTTTTACTGGCGTTATTGGTGGAAGAAAAGAAATGCAGTGACAGTAATTTTCACTGCTGCCAATTTTAATATTTTTACTGGTAGTAACCAAACTTATTTTCGAACACACTGAAAGTCGTCATATATGTACGTAGGATTTTGTTAAAGCAGATGACAATGTTGCCTGATAAGCATAGACCAACCCAAAAGGTGTATATCCTGTAACTATGTGTGGAGTGATGTTATAGATGAACATTGTATAAGAGATCTATTCGTTCCAATTTGTTTGATTCTCTTTAATGTAATGACGCAAATATTTCGTTAGAATTTGGTGGAACCGTTCTAGTACATTGTTACTCTCCAAGGTGATAAGCAGTAGTTTGTACTTTCTGTATTTTCAATAATTTACAGATATTTTTGAACATCTCACTTACAAAGTTAGTGCCTTGATCCGTCAATATTCAGGTACTCCATATTTAAAGATGATCATTAGAATGAATCGTTTTTACTATCTCAATAGTTTCTTAGTCCGATATAGGAATAGCTTTACTAAATTTAATAAGACTGAAACGTATGATTATCTGAAAAGTCTTGAAACGTTAGAATGTATTCATTTCCGCGTTTGGTAATTGTTAATGGTCCAACAATAGCACATTTTTCAAATGGTCGATGAGCTGTATCTATAATTATGGTGCCCTTGTTTTTTTTAATTTGTTTTTTTTTAATTTATTTTCTTGACATATCACCTTTCTCTCTTTCTCTCTCTCTCTTTCTCTCTCTCTCTCTCTCTCTTCCTCTCCCTCTCTCTCCCTCTCTCTCTCTCCCTCTCCCTCTCTCTCCCTCTCCATAACTTGCATTTAGTTATTTTCATATAGTAATTTTCTACATATTTGATTAATCCCTCCAATTGTGTTTTAGGCGGATTCGATTTATAGTTCTTTCCAATCCTTAATAGGTGAGTCATGATTCTTCTAGAGAATACGTCATTTTTCGCCGTCATTCTTTCGTTTCACTCTGTTCCTCGTATGTTGCTCTTTGCTGCTTATCTTTGGAAGAAGAAATGGCATTTACAACGACTTAATTCATCGGCATTCATATGAGTCTTACTTAAACGATGTATAATTTCATATTTCTCTTTAGTCTCCAACGAATTAATCTTGATTCTCTCTGGATCAGTTATATTAAATAACCATACTAAAGGCTTATGGTTAGTTATTATTTTAAATTTTGTGGAGAAGGAGAGAGAAGGGGAGAGAGAGAGAGAGAGAGAAAGAGAGAGAGAGAGAGGTGACATGTCCAGATCATGACTTTGAGTAATATTTAAAAAGTTTTTAGTCGTCAGTCGGACATCTTGGATAATACAAATGTCAGAGGTACTGTAACTTTCGAACCTTTTAACTCGGAATGTACTTAATGGAAAAATACTTTATTATAGTGTTTCGAAAAGTTATTAAAATAAGTTACAAGAATTGGCAATTAAAAAATGGAGGGTCTATTAAAAAAATTTTATGTACCATGGATCTGACCTTAAGAATTTCTTATCAAGGTGAATCAAGATCATTGTCTTTTTTCTTCCTTGAAGCCATAAAACTTTTGTCTAAAACATTAAAAAAAAAATTTCTCCTTTTCAAGATATTCGCGTGTATTGAAATGGCCTACCCTGTATATTACATATTTATTACAAGTATATAGATTTTTATTATAAGAATATTAGAATATTAGAATAGATTACATGATCTAATTATCGAAACTTAATGATTCTAAATATAATAAAACCTACAAATGTTTATCCTTAATCCGATTTTTCGACTTGCTCATAATTTGGCCTATTTTGGAAAATAAGCGCTCAGAAGATACTGAGATTGCCATTAAGTAATGCTAACTGTAATAACACCAAATTTTTTCAATAATTTATTGGGCATTTAATTTTTTTAATCTGATGCAGATGATATCGTATTTTAAATCCTCGGACATTTGGTTACTGTGCACTCTATCTAGATCTACACTATTTTTATTTAAATTATTTACTATTTCCTCATGGTAAGTCCAAAAATCAGTCTGTTTATTGCTTGAGCATGTTAAGACATTTGATCGCTTCAACGCGATGTTCAAGTTCAGGTTTTTAAGTGCAGTTTTATTTATCGCAAATGATTGAATTTTATTTATTGCATGAGAGCACGCAATTTTATTCTCAAAATGTATTTTTTTAAATCGCTGGTCTAAAATAGTGGAAATTGCTGCAATTGTTATTTTCTCAATATCTTTAAATCATTTTGTAAATTCGTCCAACTTCTATTTCATATGACGTCCTACATCAGTAGAAGGTGCGTATAATTGTAAATTAAATTTGATTATTTTTACTACTGGGATTACCTGCCGTAACGTAGTTTTCGCCACAAATCATTGTAGTAGCGCTTTTGAATGGCTATAATATTCGAATAAATTCTTTAGTTGTTTGTAGTTCAAACGCATTTAATATTGTAGGAGCTTTTGGAATCTGTAATAGTATTAGGCTAATTACATCTGACAATTTTACAAATATACAAGCATGTCATATATTGTGTTGGAAGCGCGCTCTCAGTACCGTTGACATATAAGGCGAGACGCGTGTTATCTACCGAGTTAGAAGAAGATGCCGGAATGGTCACGTGTGAACGACAGAAGAAGAGGAGATCGGATCGCAAGTTGAGCGAGTGCTGTTCGTTCCCGCCAATAGAACTTTTGCCTTTTTTACTGCCGTTGTTACTGCGAATAATCCGAGCCGTATGCTCTTAATGTTTTTGTAATAAAGTAGCGTCTTCGTGTAAAATAAGAAAAAGTGTCTAATATTATTAAGAACCTTACGATCCCGAAACCGCGGCTGCAACATTCTGACGACCGTGACAGGTCTAAGTAATTTCGTTGTAGCTGTTTTATAGCAAGCAGAGATCGTAAGAAAGTAATCCGTAGACATGGAACAAGTAAAATTAACACTAAGAATAACACGATCCGCCTTTACGAGAGTGTACCCTTCCTTCCGGACTGAGCAGTCGAAGGAATCGCCAGACATAACCTTATTGCAAGTCAGCTTCGTGTTGCTACGAGATAAAACGAGTGAGCTTAATGAGTTAAATCAGAAGCTGCAGACCTTGATGATTGAAGTTAGAGAGTCTGAAGAAGCCATTGGAAGAGAGGCACAACACGCAGATGAGTATGCCACGAAATATCATCAAGTAAAGGTCGGGCTAACCTGTCTCTTAGGTCGGTTCCGCTGTAACGGACTACCACAACAACACAGGAAAGTATACGCGCATTAAAATTGCCGAAAATTGAATTAAGAAAGTTTGGCGGTGATATCAAAGATTGGCTTCCGTTTTGGAGTACTTTTAAAAAAATTCATGAAGACGCGACGTTGTCGAGGGAAGATAAATCCAATATTTAGTACAGTCTATGGTAAAAGACTCGCGCGCGTTTGAAGTAGTGAATAGTTTTCCACTAATGGCCGGTAATTATGAGAAAGCCATAGACAGTCTGAGTCTCGATTCGCCAAAAAAAAGACTTATTGATTGAATATTATGTGCGCGAACTTTTAAAGTTAGTCTTAAGTAAGAATAAAAACATGTCGCTCACAATCACTTATGATAAATTAGAGACGCATATACGAGCACTTGAAACTTTAGGCGTGACAACAGAAATGTGCGCAGCAATGTTGCTTCCTTTAGTAGAATCCTTACTGCCTGAAGAGACCTTACGTACATGGCAACGAACAAGGGCCCAATTAATTCCTCATTCTGACGCGTCTGTTGTAAATGTTACTGCAAAAGATCGTCTTACTAGTCTAATGACTTTTCTAAGAAGAGAGGTCACGAGTAAGGAACGTATTCAAATGGCAAAAACATGCTTCGAGAGCAACGATTTCCAGATGACAAAGGGCAAAAATAAAAAGAAATCAAAGAGTGAACGAGATCCAAAGATAGCGACAGCGTCTAGCTTACTATCGACGAAAGAAGTAAAGTTGCAAATGTATATTTTGTGGAGCTAATCATGACAGCTTGAGTTGTAAAATGGCCAGAAGTATGGACTTAGAGAAGAGAATCCAAGCTGTAAAAGACAAGCAGGGCTGTTTTAATTATCTGAAAAAGATGCCATAACAAAATAAAATGCCCTTGGTGCAGCAAAGGACATTGCCTGCTGATGTGTAGGAACCTGTCGAGCAAGGACGAGACAAAGCAAGCGGATGAGAAGAAATCAAAAGAACCAGTTTTTCACGAGGGAAATAGTTGTCTCGCTAATGTAATCTCTTCGAATACAAAAATGTTCCTGCCTATACTAAAAGTCAAGATGTGAGGTCCAAAAGGTGAATGTTCGCGCTGTCATAGATACTGGCTCGCATAGATCTTATGTTTTGGAAAAGGTAGCCAGAGAGCTTGGATACGAGACTGAGAGCGAACAGATGGTACATTTGTTGTTTGGAGGAACTAAAACCAAACCTCAGAGACACAAAACTTGTCGGATCTACATCGGCAACTTAGATGGAACATATAAATGTGACTTCGTAGCTTTGCACACAAAATATTGCAAACAAAACATTATCTGCCAAGACGCCCCCTAAGATCGATGATATATGGATGGATATACTTGAGAAAAAGGACATACGTTTGAGCGACACCGGTGAACGTCAAGAATCCATTTCACTATTGATTGGAGATGATGTTGTTGGTAAAATATTCACAGGAAAAGTCTTACAGATAAATTAAGGAATAACAGTTCTAGAAACTAAGCTTGATGGACAATCTTAGGTAGGAATATAGACGATGACAGCGACACCGATACTACGCTGACGATTATGTCAATGTTCACTCCAGAAGCTAACATATCAGACTTATGGAGACTCGATGTCTTCATCACGGGCATCACGGATCCTATTGAGAGTTACTAAAGAGGCACATCAAGCTGAAATAAAACCTCATTTCAAGAGACAACGAAAATCGACAACGAAGGTCGATACGAAATTCTTCTGCCGTGGAAAGAGAATCATCCAGCTTTACGAGATAATCGAGACATAGCCAAGAAAAGATTAAAAGGCATTACAAAGAGATTGCGACAAGAAGATTTATTTGACGACTACCAGGCTGTCTTTGATAATTGGCTCGAAGAAGTGATTATTGAAAAGGTACTTGTACTTGAAGTCGACCAAGAGAGCTACTACATATCTTCCACACAGGTCTGTAGTCAAAAAAGAAGGAACTACGAAGATACGTTTCCTGTTTTCGATGCATCAGCAAAAGTCAAGGAATCGCCTTCGCTTAACCAATGCTTGGAAACTGGACCCAATCTTATAGAGCTTATTCCAGCATTGCTACATCGATTTCGAGAGAGGAAGATAGGGGTAACTGATATCGCAAAAGCCTTCTTACAAATCGGTGTCTTTCCGTCGGATAAAGATGTTTTGAGATTCTTGTGGTGGAACGTTGACGGAGAAATAGAGATTTATCGACATCGTCGAGTTGTTTTCGGATTGACAAGCAACCCATTCCTTTTAGGGGCGGCGATTGAATTGTATATTAACAGAGCCTTAACCTCTACCATTTTGCCATATAAGAAAGCAGTTTATGAGAAACTGGCAAAATCCTTTTATGTCGATGACTGTGTTACTAGTGTCGATTCTTATTCTGATTTTAAAGTTTTCAGGAGAGAAGCCTGTTCCCTTTTGACTCAAGCCAAATTTGACTTAAGAGATTGGAAATACACTGGCAAGGATCCTGAGAGTCAGTCAACGATGCTTGAACTTATATGGGACACCAAAAGGGATACTTTAATGTTACCGGAATTTCCTGCACCGACGATCACGGAGAAAATAATGAAGAGAGTCATCTTATCACAAGTACAGAAAGTTTACGACCCTCTCGGATTCGTCTGTCCCGTACTGTTAAAACCAAAATTATTATTGCAAGATCTGTGGAATAAAAACGTGGATTGGGACACAGAAATAGACGACGACATTAAGCATGAATTTTTTAAATGGGTTCAGCAACTAGGTCTCCTACGTATATTGAAGTTTGCACGATGGATTTTTGAAGAGGAAAGAGGTCCCGACTCACTGTCCTTTCATGTTTTTGTCGACGCCAATAAAGACGCATACGCGGCAGCAATCTTCGTAGGAGTTGAGTCAAGCATAGAAGTCGAGGTACATCTCGTAGAAGCTAAATCTAGAGTAGCACCCAAAGAGAAGAAGACCATACCTCGCCTTGAATTATTAGCAGCCTCCATTGGAGCTAGGATAATGCGATCCTTCGTAAAAGCTATGGATTATCAAGATATCAAGACCTATTTCTGGAGCGACTCGATGACCATTCTAACATGGATTCGACAAACAAGACAATGGGCAGTCTTTGTATGGAATCGTGTTCTGGAAATAAGGAGCTTTACGGATGTTGAATCTTGGAGATATGTTCCTGCAGTGATGAACCCAGCGGATTTATCCTCACGAGGTTGTGATGCTAAAAAATTCCTTGAACTGAAATGATGGGAGGGACCGGAGTGGTTGAAACTACCTTCCAAAGAATGGCCCAAAGAGGAAGGAAAAGTTGACAAGAACATAGTTAATTTAGAGTTACGCAAGACTTCCAGATTTGGAAAGCCCCAAGTTTACAAGCCCCACTTTGCAAAGAAGATATGTTATCGTCAAAGATTAAAAGAAGAGTTCAGAAAACGTTTCCGTATATAGTACTTGGGTCAGTTATCTAGATGAACTAAACCCAGGAATAGTTCCGCGTCCGTGGCTGTCGGGGACGTCGTGCTTAAAACAATTTACAAAAGCGATTAGACTGGTCGCTCGCCGTCATTAGAGAAATCTACCCCGGAAAAGATGGTTACGTGAGGGTGGTAAAACTGAAAACGAGGTAAAGGTGAACTGGTTCGAGACCATCCAAAGACTAATTCCCTTGGAAGTTGAACACTCCAGTCCTGAAACTGATAACTTTATCGGGTCTATCACTACGACGTCAGAGATTACTAAGGGAAATGCAGCTAACACCCTCGAAGAGTCCGTAGCTGTCCCTAGAGAGGAACCGAAATCGTTGGAAGAAACGAGCTTAAAGATCCGAAGGGATCGTATTATCAAGAAACCGGACCGGTTCAGATACTAGAAATGTTTGTCATTTTATTTTTGTTTTCATTTTTTTTAGATAGGTTGATTTGCTCCTACCAAGAAGTCACAACTCAAGAGAGATGTTGGAAGCGCGCTTTCAGTACCATTGACATAAAGAGCGAAACGCGTGTTATCGGCCGAGCAGCGAGTTAGAGGAAGGTGTCGGAATGGCCGCGTGTGAATGACAGAAGAAGATGAGATCGGATTGCAAGCTGAGCGAGTGCTGTCCGTTCTCGCCAATAGAACTTTTTACTTTTGCCTTTTTTACTGCCGTTGTTACTGCGAATAATCCGAGCCGTATGTTCTTAATGTTTTTGTAATAAAGTAGCGTGTTCGTGTAAAATACAAAGAAATGTCTAATATTATTAAGAACCTTACGATCCCGAAACCGCGGCTGCAACATATTGAATTCCAGCGCGTATCAACACTTTGAATAAGTTTTAAATCCAATTGAACGCGCAATTGATCTATAGCAGCGACAGATTTTTTGAAATATGCTACTAGTTTTAACTTTTTTGCAAAGCTCACTAACAATTTCGACTTTCTCTATTATTCGCGAGGGTATTAAATTTAGAGTATGGGCAAAGCAATAAAAATGTCTGCTTGTCTGCAAATCCATTGATAATAGCCTTTCTTATATTACTCTCATTGTCAGAAATTATTGCGATAATACTTTCCAATTAAATATTCCATTCAGCAATAACATTGAAAAGCCATCGTTATAAGTTTTCGGCAGTATATCGTTCTACCAATTCTGTCACCAATTATTACAGACTTATGCTTGTTATTTAGCAAGTAGTGGCTTATTATGCCTAAAAAACTTTTGGCATTTAAAGAATCGGTCCAAACATCTGTAGTGAGACATATTTTTAATCAAATACAATTTTTCCTTAACTATGTTCGACAAGCACTTATATTTTTCCGTTAATAAGTGAGTAACGGTTTTGCGTGACGGAATTGTATACAATGACAGTTTTTATAAAAGCTTGGAATCCTTTTTCCATTATACAAAAAGGCAAATTATTCTTTGCAATCATATAAAGCAGTTTGCTGGTCACCTTTGCTGATTTTGATCCGTCTGAAGTCAAATTATGTGTATTTTATTACATGTTTATTTTATTTATAACTTATTATTTAGACCATTAAAAACAAATATAAATTAATGCATAAAATGTATTATAGTTTATTTATAGTTATTGCAACAATATAGAAAGACAACTTACCTCGAAAGGATTTTTGCGTAGCGAAAACTGTATTAAGTCGCGGTTGTTTTTGCTTTGACATAATATGTTTTAAATGCGGTGTTGAAATAATTGATCTGATTGAAGAAATTGATAGTGATGGTACAGATTGGACTTGTTCAAGAAATGGGTTATCCAGATTTTCCAGCTCTTTATTATCTCTATCATCTTTATCATGCTGATTGAAAATAAAACAGTTATACTTAGAAAATAAATAAAATTTAAACAAAGTTTTTAGAGGTGACCCAACAACATAGAACATAAATAAGAAAGAGTACAATCACATACGCAAATTGTTTTTTATACAAGTTATATATTTAAAATCAGTTATATGTAAACGTTTCGGTCAAGTCGTGACAATCATCAGTACAATCACGAGAATGCAAATGTTAAATACTAAATTAGAACATGAGGATGTCGCAGTACAAAATTTCAAAAATTAATCCTGTCTTTATAATCTCTTTTACAATGAAATAAAAATTTTTTTATTCTTGATAACTTATATCTTAAAACACGGAAGATTACCAGATTTTAATAAAATAAATATCTATAAGTTATTTTCATTCAATTAATAAATTAAGTGTACTTAATTATAAAAACTTACTTGTGTTTTCATAACTATAATATAATAATGCGATGCTATTTTGTTAGAAGAATATTAACGTAGATGGAAAAATATTATAACGATGGTAAGACTGTTATGTACAAAATTTCGTGTAATTACAGTGACATTGTCAGCAATTTTCGACAATATTTGTATATTTTGGAGGAAAAAAAAGAGGAAAATCACTAGGTAGGGATGGAATATTGGTGAGAGAAAACTATTTTTTAATTATAGGTATCAAAATATCGAGCAACCGAAATTTCATTAGCTTCACCGAGGTCGATAAAAAAGACCCTAAGATCCTGCGCACAATAGAAGGAATAAGGAATTAGAAATAAATAATACGGTTAAACGGTTTCAACCTATCAGAAACCGTGTATTCCGATATATCCGATTTCTGATATGTTAAATTGTTTATTCTTTATTCCTAATTCCTTATTCTTTCTATTGTGCGTAAGGCCTAAGGGACACAATAGAGGAAATAAAGAATAATGAATTATAATCTATCAAAAATTGTATATTCTGATATATTCGATTTCTGATAGGTTAAAATTCGTTATTCCTCTTATTGTACGCAGCCCTCATAGACATAGTATCTCTAGACCGAGCATTGTCAGAAATTTGAGAAGTGAGGATAGGCCTTATTTAGAAAAGAACGCACTCACTTGGTGCAGAGAAAATCAAGGAGAGTGGCGCGGATAGCGTTTCTCTTTTTTGATTGATTCCATCAGTTATAACTCAACTTCCGCAAATGTGCATGTATGTATGTACGTATGTACGTACATACAATACTAATGCGGTACAATACCAAAAGTATGTGCAGCACTATATTTTATCACGTATATTTTATCACGTTTCTACCATATCTCCTTATCTACTCATTCCAATAAACGGCGACTTCCAGCTGAATCCGCTCTACTCTCCCTTGATTCTCTCTGACTTGGCATAGATGCGTTATCTCGTTTTGCACATGCGTATAAAGTGTATCTCTAAGAGAAGAGATGGAAAGAGAGAACGAGGAATTAAAACATAACAGCTTACAGTTAGATCGGCGAAGAGAGTCTTGTATATGTTCTGTAAGAGTCTCACGACGAGCACGAATGGGGATGGACGTGTTTCGTCTCGGAATTTTTGTTAGTCAGGTTAGCCGAGCTTTTTCGTCCTTTCGATTCTCTCTCTCAGAGATATACTTTATATACATGCGCTAGGTCCCAAGAAAACGAGTATCGAAAACCGCTATAAGTAGGTTAAGTATCGATACATGGAATATTAATACGCGAAGTAATGAAATGTAAACTAAATATCGATATTCAAGATGGAAAATATCGATACTGCTAATAGCAATTCTATATCACCCATTACTATTATACAATAAATGATTAATAATTTCTTTTCAGTGATATTGTAATTTTGCTCGGTTCGTAATAGTACACGATTAATATGTTATTGGCCTATAATTTCTTGAGATAATATAGCTCCTATCGCATAATCAGACGCGTCAGTAGTCACAAAAAATTCTTGTGTAAAATCTGAATACTGTAATACGGGTGCGGTAATCAATTTATTTTTTAACAAGTTAAAAGCAATTTGTTGTTCGACTATCCATTCGAACGGTTCTCCTTTCTCCATAAGTTTCGTTAAAGGTTTAGTAATTTTAGAAAAATTTTTAATAAATTTCATGTAATATCTGGGTGGTCCTATGAATACTTGCCTTTCTTTTATTTTCGTAGGAAATTTATTTATCGTTTTTAATTTAGTTGATCCTGGTTTAATTTCGTCATCTCAGTTATTATGTGTATCTCAAATAAATGACCTCTTTTCTAAGTCATTCACACTTCTCCGGCTGTATTTCAATTTATGTCACAGCTTATTAAATACTTCGATGAGCCTTGTATTGTGTTCTTTCAAACTTGCTCCATATATGACTCATCTAGCTATACCAAAAATTTAATACCTTGTAATTCTGTTAAAACAGAATTCATAAACCTTTGAAATGTGACTAACGTATTTTTTAATCCGAATGGTATCCAGTTAAATTAATAATGTCCATTTCTTCTTCTAAGTTGTTGGTCTCAAATATCGTCTCAAAGGTGTCGTGATCTTCTGGAAAAATCACTTTTTTAATGGCGACGCACTACTCTTTTCTATCCAGGGCCCAGGACGCGGTCTCTCGCCTCCTCCCGGATCCTTTGTAATCTGGGCGTTAGATCGTCTAGTGATTTGTAACAATTATAACAATGATCTATTAGAAAAACATATTATTACTATGATTATACCGAAAGGCACAACAGAGAAAATACAACCATTAGATGTTTATGGATTTAGAATTTGGAAAAATTGTGGTGTGTGTGTGTGTGTGTGTGTATTGTGTGCTAAAAAATTTTAGATATTGTTTTATTATTAGAAAATAATATAAATTTACATGAACGAAATAATATAATAAAATTACAATCTCTGATACATAATCAATTGTTATCCCCGCGATATCACAACGTATTTAAATATTCGTGGTTTAAAAGTGATTATACAAATGAAAGACCAGAAGAATTTGAAAATCCAGTAGAATTTAGAGTTGTAATAAAATGTTCTCTCATAGTACAAGAAGTTATTATATTTAAAACATTTTTTCATCGATCATTATTATAATATATCCATTGATCTTATGAATCAATAAATTATAAGAAATGAGTGTATTACATATTCTTGTGAACTAATTAACCTTCAAATTCTGTTGTGACAATAACTATATTGACACTCAGATAACGTTTATTATCTACTATGAATAATAATTGAAAAACGGTCTACTTTGACTGGAGCAATCTCACACTGGCCATATAGCTTGTTAATAAAAAAAAAATTATTGTACTGAGTATAATGAGTAAATAATACAAAATATAAATTTATTGTGTATAAACATTTAGAAATTATAATATTATGTTTAAACGATAACTAAATAAGAGATTAATACGTAAAACTAAAAATAACTTTAAAAGAATAATCTTAAGATGTTACAAGAAAGTAATGTACAAAAATAAATAAAAAAATTTTATTCACTTTAAGGAGAAATAATAAAAATTATTATAACTCTTAATATTATTTATAACTTGTAATGTTACAAATATTAATCATGTCATCAATTTCTTAATTCGTTGATTTATGTATTTTATTGTTTCGACGACAATTACTTACGCATATGAGCATGGATAGCGTATATATGGAAGTGTTAATAATTAATTCTCGAAAATAATATGTCGTAATGTAACTTATTACACATTGAATTCGTAAAATAAAATCTTTAATTTGGTAAAAAAAGAATTGAAAATTTAAGAAAATTATAGGCGATGAAGGTATTTTGTTACAAAAAAATAAAAATTTTTTTCTTTATAACTTTAAAGTACTTCACAACTTTTAAAAAATGTTTTTTTATTTTTTATAGTTCCGATATTCGCCTCAAAAGAAAAATATTATTCTTTTTCAGAGAAGTGTTTCATCCCTTAAACATGAGTTGGGGCACTTATAAAAAAATACGTGTCTCTTAGATTTTCGTGTCTAACAACATATTTCATGGAGAATCAAATCGGTTCCGGACAGTTGTGAAATTTCCCTTGTTAGTTGAAAATAATCAAGTATGTATTCAAGAAAGGATAAATATAAAAGAACCTTTTGTAAAAGACTTCCCTCAGCGCCCTTGGCAAAAAGTAGGCATAGATTTGTTCAAAGAAAAGAAATGGTACTTATATAATTATAACAGACTACTATTCCAAATATTTCGAGATTTTACTTAGGAGTACTAATAGAATCCAAGACTATAGATAAATGATAAGAAAGTTTTTGTTAGATTTGGAATACCTGAGGTAATTAGGGGCAATTGGGTACACAGTTTGCTTCAGAATTTCAGCGTTTTGCGATTTTGTGCACGTTACAAGTTCTCCTAAATATTCACAAAGCAACGGCGCCGCGGAGACGGCAGTTAAAATCGCAAAAAGCATGATAAAAAAGTATAGTGATATTCAGGTTTACTAACGCAACGCCTCTCGAGAATAGCTATATTTCCGCAAAGCTTTTCTCTCTAGAAAAATCCGCTCGCGTCTTCCAATTTTATCAAATAAACTCGGCACATTCCATAGGCATAATAAAATATCCGCAAAAAAAGGAGAGACAGTTGAAGCAGAAATATAACTATAATAAGAGACATCGCGTTGCATAAAAGTCACATTTAAAAATGACGCTGTATAGATAATAGATACGTGTACGTACAGAAGAATTATTTAAAAAAAATAAAAATTCAAATTTTTTCACAGTAAAAACGGAAATAGATACCGTTAGAAGAAACCGCTGATACCTCGTCCCAACTCCCTTTTGACAAAATAAACAACGCAATAATAGCACCGTTGTTACCTAAAAAAGCCGATGCAAAAGAGATACCTACATTACATATAGTAGTATAATAGATTTCAGAAAATTAAATAATTTAATCTATCTATCTAGGCGATTCTTTTCCTCTACCTAATATACTTGATATAATGGACCAACTAGGAAAGTCCATACGGATCCTTTGTAATCTGGGCGTTAGCTCGTCTAGTGGTTTGTAACAATTGTAACAATGGTTTATGATCTATTTCTAAAGTTATGTTAATTCCGGTGATATATTCTTTAAAATGTTCTGCTCCATATGCTAGTGCTAAGGCCTCTTTTTAAATGTGACTGTATTTCTTTTCGGAATTTAGATAATGTTCTGGGTGCAAGCCACTGCTTTTCAATTCTTATTTTCATCTTCTTGCAGAGCGCTCCTCAAATCGTAGCTAGACGTATTAGCGTACAGGGTGCTTCCGTAACGTACACCTATACATCAGTAAGTTGCATTACCTATCTACCTATTGGCAGGGGCATGTCTTACCAGTAATGCAGAATAAGATTAGATCGCAAATCTGGCGAGGAATGAGACAAAAAAATTGAATTCTACATTCTGTATAGTGTAAAATTCAATAATATAATATAAAATATATATATTTATCAAATAATAATATCTGACCTAATCTAACATAAATATATTTTAATAAATATATTTGAACAAAAAATGTTTTTGTCTTAAAATGCTTACATAATAAATGTTTGAAATATAACTATCATTTTTTTCTAAAACAATTCTGTATATTTATAATACAATATTGGTTGGCATCAATTTAGCATAATATATAAAAACTTATATCTGATGATATCGTCATGACGAAGAAATTCTTGTGAATAATTTATTGAATACATAAGTTTGTCTTCTAATTTTTTATTGTATATATCAGACATTATTTTCTTGTGTCATTAATTCTATATTAAATTTATTCAGTTTATATAGATGGATTTCAGTAATGCTGGAAATTTATTTGTTTATGAAAAATTCTCTGGTCTGACGAAATAATTTGTAGAAGCAATAAATGTACGGTAATTCCGGCAAATACGCCACGCTGGGATTTACGCAGCAGAAATTAGAAAAAATAGAAAAAGTGGGGGTAATTTTCCCGCAACTACTCTGTTACATACCTTTATGTTATATTAGTATTGTGTTATGATTTCAGTTTCTTACTGTTAATATTAATGAAATTATTGTGATATTGAATCGATTTATCACTGTGTTAAGTAGCGCCATCATAAATTATAATCTACATAAAATAATTACTGTAGGACGTGCAAAAGACTTAGTGGTTATTTCGTGATACATGAGTGTAGAAGAATAGTAAAGCATGTTTTATAACAAAATATAAGTACTTTGTACTCTTGTACTCTTTGTTTAGTTTGTTATCTTGTATATTCCACCTATTTAGGTTATGCCTATATATGACATTTTTAAAAGGCGAAATTTGTGCCCAAAGCATACAAAGTGCACAGATTGAATTCAGTGCACTAAATACAATAAACGCATTACATAAAATATGTACCTCATGTCACTTGTAATACATGTGGGAAGATTGTAATTATTATTTATTGCTTTATATACATATTTAACATTCTTATTCCTTAATAAAACTTTACAAATGCATTTTATAAATCATTTTACGTCTAATTTATGTGCATTATTTGTAAATTTTTTATGATGCCATACATGCTCTCCCTTTATGAGTAGCCATATATCTTACCCTTATGGGATATACGACAAAAATGCAAAAAGTTCATTTTTTAAAACGAAATACAAATATTTAGGATTTCTAATATTTTTTCATGACAGTAGACAGTACAAAGTTTTTATTGATATAGGTAGATGTTCTTTGTTAGAGATAGTGAAAGTACAAGTGAGTATGTACAAGTACTCTATGTACAAGTGAGTTGATTACTGACTGTTTTTGTGCTGAATGGTGGTGTGACTCGGCATGTATCTGTCTGTGTGTGATTTTCTGTACACTTGATGGCCTGATGCTGTCGGCTTTCTTAGAGACAAGAACGTCTAGGAAAGGGAGTTTTCCGTTTTCCTTTATATTTATAGTGAAGTGGATGTTTGGATGTTGATTGTTGAGGAAAATAAGAAATTTACGGAGTTCAACTCTGCCGTGTCTTCATATCGAATGTGTCATCTGTTATACATAAAGGAACCAAACTTTGGTTTTTTGAGTGTTTTCCTGAGAGCCTCTTTCTCAAAATGCTTTATGAAGATGTTGACGATTACAGGAGAAATAGGAAAGCCCATTACCGCTCCTGAAGTTTGTTCATAAAATTGGTTGTTATAGGAGAAGTAAGTGATTGTTAAGCAGTGTTCTAGCGGGATGATGTCGGAAGGGACTTTATGTGAGGCCTTTATTATGTTTAATGTGTCTTTTATTGTGATTTGTATAAAAAGAGATTCTATGTTTTTTTCTCAGTGATCAGTAAAACATCGTACGAGTGATTTTCACCTTCCCACCGGTTAGGCCATGCCGGGTTTGGGAGTGCTCTCGTCATGCTGCAGGATTATCTCCGAGTCGCGCCCGCGCTTCGTATTTTTTATATAAGGAAAAGGCGGACCTCTGTTCGACTACGGGTAATTCCGGGATCTCTTCAGAGTCCCTTGACCCTGCTATCCTAGATCTCCTTCCCGTATCCCTGACATTTGGATATTATCCAGGGGAAGGCAATATCCCTGTTCGATGGCATCAGCACCGGTGCAACGCCTATTCACCATCTTTACTCGTGTCCCTGTGTGTGTCAATTGCAGCCCACGGCAGGGCCGGTGACGATCCATCTCTACCTACCCATGTCCCCGTCTCCGACTTTATACAGGGTGAGACGGACCTCTGTTATTCTACACCGACGCGCGTGATAACTAAGGAAGAACAAATCTCCTGCTCAGGTATGAGCACCTTTCGATGAGCGCTCACTCCTCGCCCGCCTAACCGAACGTCCCCATGCCGGAACTTAAAAGTGTGTCGCGAGATCTGACTCCCTCAATGTCCGAGCGGTCGTAATACGACTACTCGCTAAATAGATCAATTTTCTAAGAAGGCGCTATGATTAATAAGAAATTCTATGAATTCTGCAATAATAGGGAATTCATCCTTAGTAGACCTTTTCAACTTTCATTATCTATGTGCTTTATCTACCTTAGATAGAATAATATGGATTAAGATGTCTCAACAGGTTTCTCTAATTTTGATAGTGTTTGAGTAAAACATTGTCAATTAATTCTTAGATCTGTATGTGTTTCGCACAAAAACGATATTTCGCAATGTAGCATTTTCGGCATGTGCCCGCCACACATGCTACCGGGTGATTCCGTCGAAAGCGATGTGGTCGAGAGAATGTAATTCGTTTTCTCTCTGAGTTCAAAATAATTTTATTTATTCACTGGATTACAATTGTTCTAAGCACACGCACAGACAACAAAAGGGAATGTTCAATTTCAGGGAATGTTAATTTTTCCATAAATATGTATTGTTGTTCATATCAATCGCGGTTGCCGTTCGTTAAGAAGTGCATCAACACACAAAGCAAGCAGGCGCCTTCTCGTGTGTCATTGTCTAACGCCTAATGCCAGCCAATCATGGTCGTGCCGATACGACCGGCCAATAGCCAATCATGTGCCTATTGCGCAGAACCACGCACGAGTTACGACTGTCTGATCAGCCTTTCGTAATGCATGTAGCTTATACTTCAAAAAAAATGAGACGTGAGGAGGAAAACGTGGTTATAGTATTTATGATGCAGTATGAGATTTCTTGTTAATAGAACAAAGTCGAACAAAGTCTGTATGAGATGCTGAACTATAAGCTTTTAATTTCAAATGGTTTTTTTAGTAGCTCTTAAGGGGATGCTGGAGCGAAGGCCGAAGTTAATCAAGATCGATATTACAGGTTTTCATTTCCAATAAGATGCTTACGCCCTCTGAGTTAATATGATCATGCAGGAAATTCGATCGATTTATCGATATTTTTATTCCGTTTCCTACCATTACCATCTTAGCAACGAAGTATATTAGGGTCGGTTCCATAAATGTAAAATTTATTTTGGAAAATTTTCCAATTTTAAAATTGAGAAAAAAATAAACCGTAATTGAAGTTAATCTTATATTTCTAGAATCGAACTTTAGACATATAGTTGTATTATGTACACATGCAGTGTAGGCTGTGTTCCAATATATACCACCAGTTAAAAATCTGTAATGTACATAAAGTATAGATTTTTAAAGTTATATCGATACGAAGCTGTAGTAGCACTTTTTCCTTACGTCCAATGCAATTTTAGGTAACAATAATAGTATCAATAAATTGCACATACATAATTG